>NC_058189.1:29593459-29900055 GCF_907165205.1 Coccinella septempunctata | reverse complement strand
GACATCCAAAGATAGGAAAGACATGGGTATCCAATATTTTCATAATCGCCGATGCGGTAGCGAAACGTAACAGGAACAGTAGAGGGAACTTACTGAAACAATCAGCGATAACAAAAATATATTGGTTACCTGAGCGAGTTCGAGGCAAAGGTCCAACCAGATCGGCAGACATAAGTTCGAATGGTCGATGGATTGATACCTGTTTAGAGAGCATGAAACCAGGAGGTTTTCGCTGCTCCGGTTTGATGGCATGACAAGTGATACATCGACGAATAAACGAGGCTACGTCGGATCGCATTTTGGGCCAATAATAGCGCTCGGCCAACTTATGATAGGTCTTATACACGCCAACGTGCAAAAGAGATTCGTGAACCTTTCCAATCAAGGCCTTCCGATGAGGTCGCGGAACAACTTCTCTCCAGTAGTCAGAAGGAGATGCCAATTCGGGAATGCGGGGAGTGACATTTTTGAAAAGTTTACCCTGGATCAACTGCCATGCAGGGAAACGGTGCGGGGTTTTGACTATCCCGTCCAAAAGCTTCCTGTACCAAGGATCCGAGGAACAACTCAATGTAGTGTCGATGGTATCGAGTACGGGTACCGACCTAGACAAAACGTCAGGTACGATGTTATATTTACCTTTTCGATGAATAATGGTATAATCATATTGTTGGAGCCGGATCGCCCAACGGGCTAGTCGACCAGAAGGTGACTCCAATCGGTCCAGCCAGAGCAAAGATGCATGATCGGTGATCACTGTGAAATGGGTGCCTTCAATATACGGCCGCAGCTTTTCAATCGCCCATAGAACGGCAAGACATTCACGTTCCGTGGTGGTATAGTTGCGCTCTAACCGAGTTAAAGACCTAGAAAGATAACATATCACCTTTTCTCCATCCTCTTGTTGTTGAGTAAGGACTGCACCTATTCCATAACCTGAAGCATCACACTGTATAGTGAATGGCTTCGAGAAATCAGGACAAGACAACACAGGGGCACCAATCAACCGCTCCTTCAAGTTATTCAGAGCCTCATCACATTGGGCACTCCACTTGAAAGTTCTACCCTTTTTTAATAACTCCGTCAGAGGAGCAATAAGATCCGCAAAATTTGGTACGAATCGTCGGTACCATGAAGCGAGTCCCAGCAGACGTCAAACCTCCGAGACACTTGCAGGCACCGGTATGTTCAAGATGGCTTGGACCTTAGCTGGATCCATTCTTAACCCTGCAGAATCCACCACATATCCCAAATACAAAAGTTCCGGTCTACAGAAATGACACTTTTTCTTAGAAACCGTTAAATTGGCAGCCTTCAGGCGCTTGAAGACCTCCCTTAATACCTCAACATGCTTCTCAAAGGTATCCGTGATGATAATGATGTCGTCCAAATAGACGAATACATAAGGCTCCAGATCGGGACCAAGGACTCTGTCAACCAAACACTGGAAGGTGGCTGGACTATTAGATAATCCCATAGGCAGGCGAAGGAAGTGAAACAGACCTCTATTGGGAACTGTAAAGGCAGTCAGAGGGCGAGAAGATTCCTCCAGGGGCACCTGAAAATATGCCGACTTGATGTCCATTGACGACAGGAACTTGGCATTGCGAAGTCGATCCAAAGTGGCATTTATATAGGGGAGGGGATACGCATCTTTTTCCGTAACCGCGTTTAGTTTCCGGTAATCGACGCAGAACCGGTACGAGCCATCCTTCTTTTTCACGAGAAGAACGGGAGATGACTAGGGGCTGGTCATCTCTGCTGAAACAAGAATAACTTCGAGGTTTTTGGATCGAAAATTTTCATTTTTGGGATTTTTCAAGATGTAAGATTGATGTATCCACTTTAAAAATCGAAATTGCGATTCATGATGCAGGGGGTGAAAAAATCGCTTTCAAAGTTAGGGATGACAAAATCGTGAAAAATTAATTTTTTCAAATTAGAACTCCATTTTTTTATGGCAGATATTGAATCGACGTTAAAAAATAATGTGAGTGTATGCATCACACCCTTGCCCTAAAGTGGATATTTTCTGAGTTATTCACAAAAAACTGTTTTTCGTCTTGAATTTTCAGCTATTTCTTTTCCCTTCACGCCAAAAAGATGAAATTTTCAGGAACTGTTACTTAAACCATGTTTGAGATTTTACTACCCTAATATGCAAGAGAAAAAAGTTACAGGTTGTTCCTAAATAGATGGCGAATTTTGATTCGAATTTGTATCGGAAACCTCTTTATTTCAACTAATCGGCCATCGGTTTTCTCTCCAGTGATAAATAAATAATTCCTTATGAACCATATGCAAAAACTGACCATGTTTCACATTCTTTTTTTTTATTGATAGATATCATTAATTACATCTGCCAAATTCCTGTTTATTCAGTAGCATTTTGTGTTTACTATTAATTTGGTGATAATTCGTATCAAGTTATAAAATCGATCACTATGCCTAATTTACCAATGAAGAATATTTAAATCTCATTCTACTTCATGGAGAATGTAATAAAGTTGTAGATAGAACGATTCGACTGTTCATTGAAAGGTTTCCTGACCGACCCAGACCGACGAGAGATACTATTAACAGAACCATGACAAACTTGAGAAATGTCGGATCTTTCGTTAAGAAAACTATACACAGAGAAAAAAGTGTAGTAGAATATGAGAACAACGAAATTACAGTTCTTGCATATTTTCGTGTGAATCCTCAAAATTCTCTCAAAAATCCTGAGATTGATCTGGCATTATCTCAATCGAGTGTTTGGAGAATATTAAAAAAATAAAATAAAATGCACCCATATAAATTCAATAGGGTACATCATTTGAAGGAAACTGATTTCGTCAGGAGAACAGAGTTTTGCGAAGCTGTGATGATGCGATTTCAAGAGAATCAAAACTTTTTGCACTGTATAATTTGGACAGATGAATCTAAATTCACAAAGAATGGTTCTTTCAATAGGCATAACAGTCATTATTGGGATGAAGAGAACAACCACCACTTCAGACAATGGAACTTTCAAGAGACCTGAAAAATTCCAAAAATGAAAATTTTCCTTTCAAAAACCTCGAAGTTATTCTTGTTTCAGCGGAGCTCTATTTTCGATTTTTTTTTCGAATTTACCCGCTCAGAAAGAACTTTCCAACCAAAACTGAAAAATGTTATATCAAATTAACTTGAAATTTTCTAAGGAATCTATTCCTGCAATAAAAAAATGGTGTTCTAATTTGAAAAACGGAAGTTGACGTCATTTCCGGAAAAACCGGAGGTGCTCATGCCTTGAAAATATTTTAGATTTCATCAGCATCGTGAAATACTTATAAGTGCTGAATTTCATGAAAATATGTTCAGTAGTTTCCCGTATAAATATGGATGAGGTTCCTTGTGAAAGACCCTGTATATTATGATTTCTATGGCTTATTCGGCTATTTTGCTCAGATGTATACGCGCCTTTAGAGTATCAACTCTTGCACATACACAGCACATATTTATACACAATGAACTAACTGACTGTATTCATAGTCCCTTGTTAATTCAGATACAATGGGATATTATTTTCTTTCGAATGCTTGAATAGTTAATGGACAGGCAAGTCTCATATTAAAAGACTAATGCCCGTTTTCACCAACGATCCCTAAATTTTAAGGAATACCTAAGCCCATTTAAGTGACTCCTAGCAACAATTTTGTTTTCACCAACGTTCAGAGAACTCTAAAATGCTAGGGGACACACTAAATTATAAATGCCCGAAAGTCGATCCCCTACCGAATCCCTAATAAAGTGACAGCGGATTTCGACATTTCTACGATACGCAAAAAGAAATTTTTCTGAGAAATGAATAAGTGTTAGTAGCGAATTCGTAGAAAGTATCGCTTTTTCGAAAACCCATCAAATCATCAAATTTGGAGGGGTTGGTTTGGGATTTATGTATTTATTTGGAGGCACGGTTGTTTGGGAAGTTAGATTGAACTAAAAACCGCTTCACAGTGATGACTTCTAAACACCAACTATTAGTTTTTTAGTTAATCCGAATTTTTTTTGCGAAATAAGAGTTTAGGTTAAGATAAGATTCATCATAAGATCACCTGAAAAACGCCTTGAATTTATTCATTAATTTAGAAATAACATCAATATCAATTATTTTTGTGCCAAAATTCTGAATTTGGGACTTCGTTAGAGTTAGTTGGTGAATGAACCGATGACCATTCTGAAAGTAATGTGAAAGGTACCATATTTTTGGTTTTATCTTGAATCTCGACAGTTATGCATTAAAGAGAAAAAGGTTTCCAAGAAAAATTAAAGTTTAAAGTGATCAACTCTACACTCATATTTTGAGCGTTCATTGACACATGACTAGAATGCTAGATTATGGTTGTTTTGCAAACTTCTAGGTCAAATAGACAAAAAAGTTTAAAGACTGCCGATCTCGTCTTTTGAGCAAACTTTATAAGTGAAAACCATATTTCAATAAATTAATCTGTTTGAGAGATATGAGCAGATTCTGAAACAAGGTCAATTTCGAAAATCTTGTACCTATATCTATTCTATTCCGTGATAGATCCAGAAAGCCTAAAAACTTTCTCCAGGCGTTTTTTCAGTGGAAATATGTTACTGCATTCTATTTTTTTCATCTTTTGCAGATAAGGTTAAATAAAAAACAACTACATATTTTATTTTCACATTTTCGTTTTGAACTCACAAATTGAGCACCATTACATTCTGAATGAATTGTAACTCTTTTGTTTACTCTTCTTCGAGAAGTTCATTTTTTCGATAACTGGTGCCCTAGTGGAAAATATGTTGAAATTGAATCACCTTCATTTCATTTCAATATATTTTTCATTCATTTGAATGGAAGTCTTAATGAATAATATCGAATTGACTAGAGGATACTCCTGGTGTGCAGGCTATTCCAAATTCGATGATCACTGAGAGCAGCTGGAGAACAATAAGACTGAGAAAAAATATACAAGTACCCCCGATCTAATTTTTAGAAATAATTCGATAACACAAAGCAGATCATAAGTATCCTGATTCGTTGTATTTCGCTATATCTTGGTTTATGTTCTAGATATTCGAAAACATTCTTCAGAAATGTCCTGTAACTCGGAAACGAATCAAGATATTTATGACCTGCTTTCTGATATCGAATTATTCTGAAAAACGAGATCGTGGTTCTCTTTTTCAGAGAAACAAAGAATGGTGAAAACCGTAGCCTCCTACGATTCTTCGTTTTTGAGTTATTAGCAAAAAATGAGATTTTGACGATTTCGAAAAGTTCTCATAATTTTTTCATCTTCAAAGTTACAGATCTGAAGCTTGAACCTTTTTGGGCACTTCCATAAGTAGAATCTACTGACAAAGGATTTTTTTCCAATTCAAAAATAACAAATTCACTAAAAGTTTGCATTTAAAAAAAACGAAAGTTCGCCTAATGATTTTGAGCCTAAATATTTTGAGCCAGTCAATGGATTCTACGTGAAAAAGTGCCTGTAGAAGGTTCAAGTTTAAGATCTGTAATTTGAATGACAAAAAGTCATGAGAACTTCAAAAACGTCAACATCGCATTTTTTGCTGATAAACGAAGAATTGTACAATTCATGAACCCGACGCGAAGGGGTATAATAATACCCCTTCTGAAATATCAGATCACTTATTCCCCGGACAGACTTGAAGGGGTATTTTTTTAGATAACTTTCCTCGGACCGACTTAATGGGGTATTATTTTTATCATTTTCCTCGGACCGACTTACTAACTTTTCCGAGGTACTTTTTCCCCCGTTCTTTCTCTCTCACGCTATGGGTGGTACCAAAACGTCCCAAAATTGAAATCATTGGACGATCATTCTTGCTGAGTTGATTTTGACGATTTCGAAAAGTTCTTATAATTTTTCATCTTTGAAGTTACAGATCTGAAGCTTGAACCTTTTTGGGCACTTTTATAAGTAGGATCTACTGACAAAGGATTTTTTTCCAATTCAAAAATAACAAATTCACTAAAAGTTTGCATTTAAAAAAATGAAAGTTCGCCTAATGATTTTGAGCCTAAATATTTTGAGCCAGTCAATAGATTCTACGTGAAAAAGTGCCTGTAGAAGGTTCAAGTTTTAGATCTGTAATTTAAATGACAAAAAGTCATGAGAACTTCAAAACCGTCAACATCGCATTTTTTGGATATCGATTGAAATTTATTTTGGGAGGATTTTGCATCTCTTCATAAACCTTTTAGGGTTTTCACTCCCAATCTCTGAAACAAAATCAATTAAAAATGAAATCAACGATATGCTCCTGCGTAAATTCTTGCACTAATTTGTCAGGAGCAAATTAACTAGAAAAAATTGTTGCCTGACAATGAACTCAAAATAAATAACGTTGAAATTATAATTCTTTGTAACGTTTCGGAGTCTATATCAGACTCCTTCATCAGACGAAAAAATCTACTTTTGAAAATCTTCTGAATTGTCGCTTTTTGTCTGACATTAATTGTCAACACACAGAAACAGAGACTGCACAGAAACGTTGATTCATTTAATTTTGAAATTACCGGATAACTCAAAAACGAAGAATTGTAGGAGGCTATGGCTTTTACTATTTTTTGTTTCTTTCAAAAAGAGCTCGGAAATGTGTCATCCTCTTTCTTTTAGCTTCTTTAGTTCGAGAGGACAACGAATTTTGGCCACACTATACATGAAATATCTCTTCGTGGAAATTTAAATAGAATGCTTATCTTGCTTGAAATTAGAGAATGATATATTTCGGGATTTTCTTTATAATGTGGAAACAATTATACATATCATCCGTATTTGGAATCATGAAGTTGTTAATTGTTTCACCCTATTTCAAATAGATGAAATAAGAAAGGAAATATCACCTTGTCAAATGACGCATGTGGAAAGTTTTCACCATTTAAGATGTATCAAATAATTAATTTTACTAGGCAAAATATGAAAATTTTATCTTTACTCTGAAACAAAATGTATCAGAACAAAGTTTTCATGAATATAGAGACCTTTCAACATTTTTCTCTAGTCTGCCAAAAAGTAATAAAATCCACCAAAATAAGAAACAGAGAGAATAATCTCACGATTCGAATATTATAATCCATCGTGTCAACGAATATATTTCAAATCGAATTTTCCTCATCATGATTTTGATAATTGGTGTACAATGCGAGAAGCAAAATGAAATGTTTAGTTTCGATCCACGCATGAGGTTGAAGTCCCGCCAGAATACATTCTTTCAGCTGCAATGTTCTCTCGGCGATGAAAAAAACTCGTAAAAACCCATTAAATTCATGCCGTAAACAACAACACAGTTGCCGATTGCTACGGATGCCAGACGTCCATGTCTCCAGCCCCCCCAAATCTGAATATTTCACTTTTTTTGACGCTTAAGTTTTGTACTAGTTTTGTACCGAAATGTACCGTTGAAAAAAGTTTTGTACCCCTAATTAAAGTGACGAAAATACGGTTTTCAGTTTGGGGGGGCCGTAGACATGCTCACCCCCCACTTTTGAAATTGCAATTTTTTTGTATTTCAAAGTTTTGTACTAGTTTTGTACCGAAATGTACCGTCAAGAAAAAGTTTTGTACCCCAAGATTAAGGGGTCTTAGGAGGGTTTGAAATTGGGGGGCTGGAGACATGTTTTCGAAATAATGAGATTTCTGTTTTCGAAACAAGCTAAAACATGAGTACTATTATAGTTTTGTACCGAAATGTACCGTTGAGAAAAAGTTTTGTACCCTAATTAAAATTAAGAAAATACGGTTTTCAGTTTTGGGGGTGCCGTAGATATGCTCACCCCCCACTTTTGATTTTGCAATTTTTTTGTATTTCAAAGTTTTGTACCAGTTTTGTACTAGTTTTGTACCGAAATGTACCGTCAAGGAAAAGTTTTGTACCCCAAGATTAAGGTGTCTTAGGAGGGTTTGAAATTGGGGGGGCTGGAGACATGTTTTCGAAATAAAGGGATTTCTGTTTTCGAAACAAGCTAAAACAAGAGTACTAGTTTTGTAGCGAAATGTACCGTTGAGAAAAAGTTTTGTACCCTAATTAAAATTGAGAAAATACAGTTTTCTGTTTGGGGGTACTGTAGACATGCTCAACCCTCACTTTTGAAAATGCAATTTTTTTTATTTCAAAGTTTTGTACCGCAGTGTACCGTCAAGAAAAAGTTTCGTACCCTAAGATTAAGGGGAGTTAGGAGGTTTTGAAATTGGGGGGGCTGGAGACATGTTTTCGAAATAATGAGGTTTCGGTTTTCGAAACAAGCTTAAACATGAGTACTAGTTTTGTACCGAAATGTACAGTTGAGAAAAATTTTTGTACCCTAATTCAAATTAAGAAAATACAGTTTTCTGTTTGGGGGTACTGTAGACATGCTCAACCCTCACTTTTGAAATCTTCACGATGACTAGGCGTGCGCATGCTCAGTAGTAAATTGTCTGGTATTTGAAGCTGAAGTCACCCTAATCTTACAGTGTTTGTTTCTACGCATCTTCAAGTTCCTATAATTTTGAGTAATTTTCACCCTAAAGTCCTATACAATTTGGTAAGTACCTATTTACTTCAGTTTTGTATAATTTAATATCGATTCTCTCTATGTTGTAACGGTGAATGGGGGAAATACGTAATGACTCAAAAATCTAACGTGGGAATGCACGTCCCACGTTACGTCAGACAATTTGAATGCTTCCGAGCAAAATCACATGTTACAGAGTAATCTGTAAGCACCTTTATTGTTACATATTGTAAATGACACTATTGGAATTGGTCAAAAGGTAGAACTACTGGAAATGTACCATTGGTTGAAATGAAAATGAATTTACTGCGGTTATAAAGGTACGAATTTCCTCTATTCGGATTGCTGAATTTAAATAAAAACACCAATTTTGAATGAAAAAACACGTTTGGATATTTTTTAAATAATTGTAGATTTAGGCACAGCATATACTTTTCAGCCGCTTTCCGTGTAACTCTCGTCTTTCAAAGACTCTAAACGCTACATCAACTTCTTCGGCATTATACCTAATTCTTATGTGGCCTCACTCTCAGTATTCTTTTGTAGAATAAAGATGGAAGAATTATTGGGAATATTGGACACTGTTTGATTTCTATTGTTTATTTCGTGACAATGGTGACGTTTCGAAACAAATTCGTCTCTTTTTCAAGGCTAAAAATAAATACAAAAATATATTATAAGACATACAATATGACATAACATGAAAATAAATTACCTAGTTACGATAAAAAATATTGTACGCTTCTTGAAAACATCTAGACATTTTAGAAATCAAAAATTTATAGAGTAGGTACACAATGCAAACATCTATCTTATCAGATATTATTTCCACATTTATGACAATGACACCAACAATTAACATAAGCTTACAAAATATTGATCACGAGTGGACTTAACACTATTGACGAGGCTAGCCATTACTTATTACTTCTAAGTATATTATTATACTTATGGCAACATGGCCAAGTCTGAAGAGTACGTTACGGAACTGCTCCGTCTCAGGAAAGATCAGCTAATTGAGATAATTGTGGAAAGAAAAGTGCCTGAAGTTATAAATATTAGTGAAAAACTCAGGGATTTCATATTGAGTGGATTCAATCAGTGTTTGCAGAATCCTGTCGAGATAAACAGGCAATGAAATAGAAATAGAAATAGAAATAGCATTTATTGATCCAAAAGACACAAACATTGATGTGTATAGGACAAGTCATATATGCATATACATAAATAGATAAGTTCTATGAAAGAAAAATAAATAAATAAACGAATACATACATTAGTACATATAAAAAAGACAGGTTAAATACAAATGACATTACATAGATTCAATGAGAGTAGCTCAAATTGGTGTCAGTCATAAATTCATCTATGGAATAATAAGCCTTCAAAACCAATAGCTCCTTTAGATACTTCTTAAATGATTTAAAGTTTAAGTCCTGCACAACTCTAGGAAGATGATTAAAAAATTTGATGCCCTGGTATTTTACATACATTTCAAATTTATTCGTTCTATGCTTTGGAATACTCAACAGGTTGGAAGACCTGGTTGCATAATTATGATAGGATGAGTTTTTATTCATACTTGCAAAATTATTCTTGATAAACAAAAGAACATTCAAAATATAAATACACGGAAAAGTTAAAATTTTGTGTTTTATAAATGCTCAAGAAGATAACCTAGAATCTAAAACTGCTGAAAGAAGTAAGTTAGAACTCGTTAATTTGGAAATCAGATACCTCAAGGAGGCAAATTCTCGACTAGAAAGTATTATACAAGATAAAGAACACATAATAAAGTTATTAGATAAATCTCCAAATTATGATGACAAAATTGGTAACATTGCGCACGAAGAAAATTCATCCGACGTTGCCGATGTGAGGAAAATGTCCGATTCCTCGATGAAAAATAAGTCCAATAATCCATCAGCGAAAAAAACGGCGAAAAATGTGGCCACGGTCACAAAGACATCATCTGAGGTTATTCTCGATGCACAACAAGAATTGGAAACCGTTCGGAATGTCGAAGAAGATGGAGTTGTTGGTAAATGGACTAATCTCTTCATAAACTTTTTAGGGTTTTCACTCCCAATCTCTGAAACAAAATCAATTAAAAATGAAATCAACGATTTGCTCCTGCGTAAATTCTTGCACTAATTTGTCAGGAGCAAATTAACTAGAAAAAATTGTTGCCTGACAATGAACTCAAAATAAATAACGTTGAAATTATAATTCTTTGTAACGTTACAAAGAATTATAATTTTCCGGAAATCCAAAGCACAAAACCTGACTTAAATTCGTCGAGTGGCAACATTCCCAATAGATCAGAATCGGGTGACCGCTTTTGTTTGCTTGTTCAAAATGTTCAATCTCTTGGTACAGCCTTCAATACTTTACAATTGATGAGTAATGAAGAGAAAGCAGATTTAATAGCGATAACTGAACATTGGAAGTGTGTGGATGAGCTGCAATCTTATCATCTGGATGGTTATCATCTAGTCTCACACTATTGCCGTTCTAAGGGCCGTCATGGAGGAGTTGCCATTTATAGTAAGGTTGGATATACATGTACCAAAAGGTCAGATTATAACTGAGTATATCTAATGTTTTTGAATGCTGTGCTGTACAGATGAAACACAAGTGTCGCAAGTTACTCATTGTATGTATTTATAGGCCAACCACACAGCCACAAGCTGATGTTGATCTGTTTCTTGATAGGCTCAGGATCGTTCTTGAACGATGTTCCATAGAGAGGACTGAGTATATTCTGGTGGGCGATTTCAATTTTGATATCCTGTCTCCTTCACCTGATACTCGGGAATTCTTGTCTTTACTTGAGAATTTTAACGTCAAAATAACAAACTGGAAACCTACTCGTCCTGCATCTGGCACTTGCTTAGATAATGTTTTAACCTCAGTCGCTGGTAAAACAGATGTTATTGAGTACCACATAAGTGATCACTCTGGATTAAGGTTTACGTCTAATTTTAAAATAACATCAGATAATGAACCGAAAGAGATCTATAAAAAACGTATCATAAATGACAAATCTATCGAGAATTTTCTACGAGAACATTCACAGGCACAGTGGAACGATATTTATATTAGCCAGCTCGATCCTGACCAACTCTGGAATGTTTTCCATGGACGTTACCTGGAATATTTTGAACGATGTTTCCCTAAGGTTCCTTTTAGATCACCTTCAAAGAAGAAAAAGTTCGGACTAACAAAGGATATTAAAGAACTCAGGAATCTGTTGGACAAACTACACACCGTTATGTCTGTCAAGCCTGAACATAAAGTGACGTATGCTGCTATAAAGAAAAAATATGATCTTCTTTTGTCACAGGAAAAAAAGGAATACTACAGTAAAATAATTTTGAAATCTGAGAATAAGTCGAAGGCTTCCTGGAAGATTATAAAATCTCTCACAAGCAATAATACCACCAACAAAGTTCCTTATCCTCGCGGTGACCCCTCTTGTCTTGCAAAGGAATTCAACAATTTCTTTGCAGATATTCCGATGAAGATTACTGAAAACTTGAGCAAGTCGCCTGTAGATAATTCAGAGGAAAGGCTTGAAAGATCTTTCTATATGTTTGATATTTCTGAGAGTGAAGTCTTGGCTACTGTGAAATCATTGAGAAACAAAATGTCTTGCGGTCATGAAGAAATACCTATGAAAGTATTGAAAGCATCGGTGAACCTGATAATTGAACCTTTAACATACATTATGAATCGTGCATTCAAGGTATATTTCCAGACAACTTGAAGATAGCTATTATAAAGCCTTTATATAAGAAGGGTGATAAGGATGATTTCAATAATTATAGACCTATAAGCATATTACCCGCATTCTCCAAGGTTTTTGAGAAGATCTTATGCACAAGGTTGACTAGTTTTTTCCGTAAGTTCGATGTGATATCTAAGAATCAGCATGGCTTCATAAAGAACAAGAATGTCGATACTGCCATATTTGAACTCATCGATGAGATAGCTATTGCTCTGGAAAAGGGAGAATATCCATTGGCTATGTTTCTGGATTTAACAAAGGCCTTTTATTGCGTCGACCATAAAAGACTAATAGAAATTCTTGAAAAGAGTGGAATAAGAGATACGCAGTTGGACCTCCTGAGGAGGTCCTTGATGTTAAGTAACATCAAGGAAGCAGAGAGTTGTACTGGAAGTGAACGGAGAAAAATACATGTCGGATGATGGGAATGTTAGCATGGGTGTTCCCCAGGGCAGCATTATAGGCCCACTTTTATTTATTATCTATATAAATCATTTATCTAGGACATGTTCAAGCTTTTGTAAGAAAGTTTCATTGAGATTATTCGCCGACGACACAAATTTCTTGATTCGATCTTCTTGTATTAATTATGCCATAAATGATTTGATCCTTATGATGAACATTACAGTAAAGTGGTTGTCTAGTCATAATCTAGTTTTAAATCTTGAAAAATCGAAATGCATTTTTTTTTATGGAGAAAGGTCTAATGCGGAATACCCTTCTATGTTGCAGGTTCAGAATAATTGTGTTCACGTTGAAAATAATTTAAAGTTTTTAGGACTAGTTCTTGATCAGCATCTTAAGTGGGGTCCACAAATTGAGCAATTAAAGAGTAGACTCAACTCTACCTGTTATATCCTGTTTATGTTGAGGGGTCAAGTTGATTTCGATATGCTAAAACTAGTTTATTATGCTAACTTTCATTCAATTCTTTGTTATGGAATCATATTTTGGGGTAGCTCCTCTCATGTTGAAAGTATTTTTGTAGCTCAGAAAAGAGCATTACGAACCATGCTACGCATGAGATATAGAGAGAGTTGTAGAGGCGTATTTAAGAAAAATAATATTTTAACTGTGTATGGGGCTTATGTTTACAAACTACTGATTTTTTTCAGTAAGAATAGCCATTATTCTGCGGATTTCAAAAATTCGAATAATACCAGGAGAATTTTTCCTTACATATTACCACAGCATAGTTCACTTTTAAGAGGTAGATCGGTTGCGTGTATGGCGGTAAATTTATTCAATATTCTACCAAAAAATTTAAGGAATATAACGGGTCATACAAAATTCAAGAAATCTCTGTATGGATTTATTCTAGATTGTGAACCATATAGTTTGAGTGAATTTAGAGAATACTGCATGGTTTGATGTATGCATTGTTTCATTTTTCCTTTCTTTTGTTCAACTACAGGTTGAACTGTTTGACTTGTTTCAAATTTTATTCATTCTGGTGTAATCTTTTGAAACCAATAAATGTTATTATTATTATTATTATTATGACTTTAGCCTTGCGGCTTTCACACTCCTCTCCTGAGGAAAATTCACTTATCCCAGATATCTCAGATATCAAAAGGATTAAGCTCTGTTGGAGCCCTTTCCAGGTTGTCGGGCTCGTGGTGGTGGTCGGGTCCGGGTCGCTCCTCGCCTCCCTGCTGTCGGCTGGATTCCTGCTCCACCCGCACTTTCTGTCGGAGCAGACGGTGTTCCTCTGCATTCCCCATGTACTTGCGTACAGTTCTCGCCGTTCCGAGCAGTACCGCCTTCTGCATGACTCTATAGATATTTTCGTCCAACTGAAGTTTCCTCAAGTTCTCTAGTAGTTTCTTCGGTATCAGGCCTGTAGATGAAATGACAATAGGGATGGTCTTGATATCTTTCAGCTTTCACTGTCTTCTGGTCTGTTCCTCGAGATCTCTGTATTTTGAAATTTTTTCAGTGGGCCTATCTAGAAGATTGTTATTATTTGGAATTGCCACGTCGATGAATAGTGCTCTGTCCTCATCCTTATTGAGCAATATGAGGTCTGGTCTATTGTGGGTTATTTTTCGGTCTGTGAGAACCGTGCGATCCCAGTAGAGCTTGTGATGTTCGTTTTCCAACACAGCATCCGGATGGTAATTGTAATAAGGAACCTTTTTCGAAGTTAGAAGTTGGTGTTTTAGTGCCAATTCTTGGTGAAGAATCTTGGCAACAGCATCATGTCTATTTTTGTACTCCGTGCCCGCGAACTTCTGACATCCCCCGGTGATGTGCTGGATAGTTTCATGTGTTGCACAGCCATAACGACAGCTATCGTCCGCCACTGAGGCATCCTTGGCGATGTGCTTCATGTAATTTCTTGTTGGAATCACCTGATCCTGGATGGCGAGCATGAAGCCCTCTGTCTCAGGAAACAACCTTCCGGAAGTCAACCAGTAGTTCGATGCAGATATGTCGACGTAATCATGGTTGACCTCGTTCTGGTGCCTCCCATGCAAAGGTTTGCCAATCAGTTTCTGCATTTTACTTTCTGCAGAGTGTTCGACGGTTTCCAAGTGATCCTGTTGTAGCTTTAATGGTGTAGAACTATCAGCAACACAAACTACTCGATGGAGTTCTGACGAAGCTGCCTTGCTCAAGAAATATTTTCGGAGTCCTTCAATTTTCTGGGACATACGGTTGGACAAATCAACAATTCCTCTACCCCCAAGATGTCGTGGCAGCTCTGTCCGTTCTATTGAGCTTTTGGGGTGATGTTCATTGTGTTTAGTCAGCATCGTCCTTATTTTTCTCTGTAAAGCTGCTAAATCGGTGGTCGTCCAAGAGATAATACCAAATGAATAGCTCAGCGCCGAGCAAGCGTAGGTGTTAATCGCTTTTATCAGATTCTTGCTGTTAAGACCAGTTCTCATTATCCTCCTCAATCTTCGGGTGAACTCCTTCGTTAATTCCTTCTTCATCTGGGTCTGATTGATTTTTCTTGCCTGTTTTATGCCTAGATACTTGTATGTGTCTCCTTCCTTCAATGCTTCAATTTCTGCACCTTCCTTGAGTTTGAACGTACCATCTTCTATTTTCCCTCTCGTTATGTTAAGCAGTCGACATTTTTCAAGTCCAAACTTCATTTTGATGTCTTCCGAGAATCCTTCCACCATTTTCAGCATCAGTTGCATTTGTTTTTTGGTAGATGCGAAGAGTTTCAAGTCGTCCATGTAAAGGAGATGATTCAGTTTCATCATAGTTCTACTGCCGCTCTTGATGGAAAATCCGTAGTCCGTAGAATTCAATCTATGAGACAAGGGATTCAGGGCCATGCAGAACCACAGAGGGCTCAGCGAGTCTCCTTGGAAAATTCCGCGTCTTATTGGAATAGGTTCTGTTGTAATGGAGCAATCTGCTGCTTTCATTTGAAGACTAGTACGCCAGGTTGACATGGCGTTTTTCAGGAACTTAACAATATTGGGATCCACCTTGTAAATCTTCAAGATCGTAAAGAGCCATTCGTGAGGTATAGAATCGAATGCTTTTTTGTAGTCTATTATTATATATCGTGATCAGGTGTTGCACATCTTCTCTATGATTAACGGTGTAATTTCTTTTAATGTGAATCATCTCGCTTATATTACGTTTATAACCAACCTCTTCTCTATCAAGAATTTGTACATTTTCGAAATCAAATTTGTGGCCCATAGTCATTAGATGTAAAGTTAAAGCCATTTTGTTATAATTTGCAATATTTTCACTGTCATATTTATGTTGTTTTATTCTATCGCGTAAATACTGTTTTGTTTGGCCAATATATCTCTTGTTACAATTAGCACAGAGTATCTTGTATATCACTCCCGATTTTAAATCATAATACGTTTTAAATTTCAAATTTTTGAAAAATCTTCTTGTGATGAGGAGCAAAAAATTCGTGAAAATAGGGGTGGCACACATGCCGACGCCCGACACAAATATTTATGACGCATATTTGAACATAATTCTCATATTAATATTATTTCTTAACTTTTATTGAAGTTGCTGATCTTGAGTTTATTTCAGTATGTTAAATTCTAGGGGAGGACAAAAATGTTTATATTACAAGATTTCTCAGCATCGCTCGTTGTGAGGCGTATATATGAAAACGGAGTTGTTATTTTTTCATTTGCTCCTCTGTCGACGTTGCGTCCGTGGCTAGAGCCACCTTTGCTACGCTCTAGAGACGACACTGTGTCCAGTTTCAAATTCAATCGTTTTATCTCTATTTTTTGTTATGCCCTGGAAGATAATCAGTGGATATTTCAGTTGAAATTTTTTTTTCTTGGTCGATATCAGAAGTTTATAACGCTATGACCTATTTTCTAATTTTTTTCCAGTGAAAATGTCCAGACCTGAATGTTTCGATTGGAACCGTCTTATTGAAAAATTTGAAGCGTATCGGTCCCAATTCAGTGCTGGAATCCAACCACCTTCATCTGATGTTTGGAAAACTTCAGCAGCTGATTTCGACAATAAGTACTCGTATAAATACATCTATATGATTTTCAACACTAATAGAAAAAATATTCTCGAAAAACTTGGTTTAAGTGCGCCTGCTGAGCAGTATGAAGCAGGTTACCCTGATTTGACATGTGATCCAAATGATGACATATGCAGCAGTAGCAGTGAAGAGAATTCGTTATCACCCGAACACCGCATCAAAACATTCAATATCACGCTATCAGCAGAAGAATGGAATAAAATATCACCAAGAGAAACAATTTACAAGTGCAAGGGTAAGGGCAATTCAGCGAGGACATCTCGAGTTTATAATATTTTGCCTCCTGAAAGTGGCTGGACTTCCATAATCAATTCACATTTTTGGGATTATCTGAAGCTACCCTGCTGTTTGTCTTTCATACGATCGAAAGTTCATAACTCAGGAAAAGAATTTCTCAATATTAAAGCCAAATGCAAAAAGTGCAATTCTCTTTTTGTTGCATCAATGGAGAAGGAGCCGTTGGAAGAATCCAGGGCGATTCTTCATTGCTCGTATACAGTAATGAAGCTCCAAATTTGTCGAACCACACTCAAAAGGAGAATAACAACAGCAGAACAGGAGGAAGGATTGAAAGAATTTCTATCTGGAACCGAGTCGGCCAAATCTTTCCAGGGAAAACTTATTAATTCGTGCATGTCAATGGGAGATCCCGAGCCGAGCCACTTGCCATCATTGAACTTCCTGCGTTTGCTAAAATGTAGATTTCAGAAGCGACAGAAATTACACGAGGATCCAGCTCAAGCTTTGTTGATCATGAAATATTGTGACCCTTATCAACAGGTGATTCAGCAAATAGGTTTAGACCCCTTTTACATCTCTTACTGGACTCCCTCTCAAGTATCCGTCTACAAGAATTATTGTAAAACCACATCGATGTCTTCAATCTCAATCGATGCAACTGGTAGCATTGTGAAAAAGTTGCAGCGGCCTTTCAATAACAAATCTCGAGAAATTTTGCTTTACAGTATATGTCTGTATGATATCAGAAAGAAAAGCCAGTATTCAATCGCGAATCTGTTATCCGAGAGGCATAACACTAATGTTTTAACTTATTTTTTGAACTCATTTTTCAATGGAAAGACTCCCGTTAAAATAGAAGTACCTAAACAGAGTGTAAGCGATCACTCTATTCCAATAATATCTGCGTCAGTGAGAACGCTAACGCAGTTCACAAGTTTACATGATTATTTAATGAATGCAGCATTATTATTGACCTGTCCATCACAAGTTCAAGTTCCAAAGTGTTTTATTCGATGCGATATCGCTCACATTGTTAAAATAATATTATCATTCAAACCTCTGAAATCTATGGAGCGCAGAAGATGTCGAGAACTTTACATCAGGAGTATATGCCAATTAATTTCGAATACAAGTGTAGAAGACGCAGAGGGATTGCTTTTCTCCATATTTGTTGTGGCAATAAGTAAAGACGGCCGTTTGAACAAAAATGCAGAGTTCTTGCTTTGCGAAAAAAAAAAAGATGTGCTACAGGTAAAAACGTTGTAGTTCATAGAACACTTGACGTCATGGAATCTTTCTCAAACGACTCTGAAATAGGAGAGGAGGATATGCAGATATTTCGGCAAGATCACGGCATATCACTGAATTCATCTGAAGGAGTTATAACCTTTAAACAATGGGGTGAACGCATTCTTGAAAGGGCTGCGTTGGCGATAAGCGATGAAACAAGCGATGAGGACAATACTATGTATTCCCCTGACTTACCATCTTGCATTTTGAAGCTCCTGGAAACACTTCCACTATGGTCTGGAATTTTGAGACCTATTTTCAAATACGGACCCGAAACAGCCAGTACTGCATACGTCGAAAGTTATTTCAATGACTTGAAAAATAGGTTATTAGGTCATGTGGGGAAATTGCCCATATCAGCTGATATATTCCTTATGCATCATATTCCCAATATCGAAGCCAGTTTGAAGATTATCAGTTCCAAACAAGACCAAACAGAAAGAGACAGTAGCTGAGCATGAAAGTAGAGAACAAGCGGACATTATCGAACCCAGACAACTCAATCAACTGCAGGGCAGAAGAGAATTACACCAAAATATCACTTTATGTCCGTTATGTTCTAGAGGCGACCTACCCACCAACGCACACAAGTGCATACATTGCGGCAAATCTGTTCACATAATTTTTCCAGACATTTGCGGATCCTCAATAGACGACAGTGAGAAGGGCTATGGCCAAAAATCAATATGCGTTACATGTGCTCAGAAGGCACATGCAACATTGTAACCGATACATACACAGTTTATTCCGGGAGGAAATTTTACGACAACTATGGAACGAACCAGTGAGGAAAACTGGAAAGGACAAGTCCTCCCATTGAAGAAGAGAAGCAGAAAGTCGTACTCAACGCCCAACATAGAAATCGAGAACTTTGACTTGAATTCTAAGGCAAAGCCAACACCCATAGGCCTTCTCAAGAACGGAACCAGGGCGAGCAACTTGAAACCTATTGTTGTCAACAATCGAAAGTACATAACTAGCAACACTTGCGCTTTTGACGCGAT
This sequence comes from Coccinella septempunctata, assembly GCF_907165205.1. Lineage (NCBI taxonomy): Eukaryota > Metazoa > Arthropoda > Insecta > Coleoptera > Coccinellidae > Coccinella > Coccinella septempunctata. Next base: position 29,880,712 of record NC_058189.1, on the reverse strand, counting down.
TGTTCAAACGCTAGCAAGTGGCTATTGCGACAGCAGTCTTTTCCGTGAATTTATCAATGCTCAACCCACAAATGACGTACTCTGGCGCATTGTAAAGTATATGGAAAAATTGTGTATGTCAAAGTGGCCCTATCATTGAAGGGCCATCCTTTTGTCTTAAATGTACGAAAGTACAGCACTCAAAAATGGAATTTTTCAAATCAATGCCGAGGTGGTTGCCGGTGCAATGTGCAGAAAATTGTTGAGTAAATACCCCTCTGTCACAGAAAAAGTAAATTGCGCTACCAACAAATGTTTCACCTCTCTTTCGACACCTGTGATTGCTATAGAAGTCGATGCAGGGCAAAACCTCGACTTAACGTCCGCTCTTCTAGAGAGGCTGATGCCAATATCGAAACCTTGCAAATTCGATTTTAACAAAATTGATACAACTGAATACGATTTATCACCCACCCATGTCATTTTTGAGACACAAATGAAAGTTGATGCCAATGAACTACAAGAAGGTGATGTGGTTCCAAATCCTGAGCTTCGTTTGAAGGATATTCCTGTATCGATAAGTGCACATAGCGTTGAATATCATCATCGTGGAGCTGTTTGTTTTTCTGGTACCACCAACAGAAGGAATATCAACATTGTCGGCCATTATACAAGCTACTGTAGACGTATTGATGGATATTGGGAAGTGTATAATGATCTCCACAATAAGAAAAGCGCATGCTCGACGGATGCGAAAGTTGAATGTGAGCTTCTTTTTTACACAATCTGATTTTGATCATTTTATAAATTCTATTATTCTTGTTGTTTTGGATCCTTGCTTTTTTTATTTCTTAATTAAGCCTACGGAACTGTGATGTGAATAAATTTTTTAATCAAATAACATTTAATGGGGACGCAATACATTGTACTCAATGCAACGTCTTTATTTTTTTCGTCATATGAAAGTGTATTGATGTTTTGAAATACGACTCTTGATTAGAACTCTTATTCTTCAACGTTTTTTCTTGAATCTACCTTTTTAACCCTTAACTCTTCCTCTACCCTCTACAACCAACTGATACCTAAGTGTCATCCATAGGACAGTTGGTGTTGGATATCAATTTGTGATACGAAATTGAAGAAAAAGTCTATAAAACACTTTTGTTGTTGGGACCTTGTATATTATATCATCTGGTTACATGTTTCGGCATATTCGCCATTGTCAAACCAAAGATTCTGAAAAGTTGTTACTGGTAAGTAAAATATATCAAGTTGAACGAAAATTTTTGAAGAAAGTTGAAAAGGTGAAAAACATATAATTCTACAGTTCGGTTAATTGCTTACGATTTTAAGGTTCCATAGTCATATGGTAAAACATCGATTAAAATTAGAAGTCACAAAGTGAAAAATAAAGATCAAAATTAAGAATGGTCGAAAAGGCATAATATGAAGTAAACCAATATAAAATGATTCCTCTTCTTCCAAACAAGGTTGACTCAGGAGCTGAATTTTCCGACGATACAGTAGCGTCCTCGAGGACCATCAATATAAAATTTCATATGTGTCTTTCACATTGTTTGTAAACATAAACATATCAAGAACATATAATACAGGACACTAAATGCTATGTTAACACACAATGTGAAAGACACATATAAAATTTTATATTGATGGTCCTCGAGGACGCCACTGTATCGTTGGAAAATTCAACAATTGAGTCTACCTTGATTGGAAGAAGAGGAATCCGTCAGCACGAACCTCAGTTTTGTATTGTTTTATTTGTGTTTTTGTCTGTCAAATTTTTCACGAACTCTTTATCGAATTTTTTGTAACAAAAAAAAAAAATATGTCAAAATGCAACAGGCATCTACCTTTGGAGAGCCAGTTGTCGAAAGGCCGTGGATGAGGAAAATTCTGCAATTCAAATGGAATATATGGGCGCTTCCAGATTCTTGTTTTAGATTCGTTTACTATTGAGAGAGAGAGAGAGAAAATTTATTGCTATAGCAAATGGCTAACGACTTGCGTCTTACTGCCAGTATTAGGTACATTTCATTGTATATTACAATTCATTCTGAATCTTAATACAATTATACACTGTTTAGTAAAAAAAAAAAAAAAATTCATATATTATATGCATATAAACTACAGCCGACGATGGCTGTCATTTGAAATCTTTAATTGTCTCTATTAGAGTTTTGATTGATGTTAAAATACATATAAATCTGGAAAGTTCAGTTTAAAGAATAAATTCAATATCATTTGTGGGGATAATTGAATTATCTAGAGACTGTGCAATTTCAATATCTTTATTATCTGAAATCCGTATTTTCTTTCTTTTGATTAAGGAACAAAAATTTCTTGCAATGGTACATTTCGGTATGAAACTAGTGCACATGTTTCACCTGGTTTCGGGAACCGAAATCTCAATATTTCGAAAACATGTCTCTGGCCCTCCCAATTTCAAACACTCCTAAGAAGACTCCTCAATCTTAGGGTACAAAATTTTTTCTTGACAGTACATTTCGGTACAAAACTAGTACAAAACTTTGAAATAAAAAAAAATTGCATTTTCAAAAGTGAGGGTTGAGCATGTCTACAGTACCCCAAACAGAAAAATGTATTTTCTTCATTTAAATTAGGGTACAAAACTTTTTCTCAACAGTACATTTCGGTACAAAACTAGTTCTCGTGTTTTAGTTTGTTTCGAAAACCGAAACCTCATTATTTCGAAAACATGTCTCCAGCCCCCCCAATTTCAAACCCTCCTAAGACCCCTTAATCTTTGGGTACGAAACTTTCTCTTGACGGTACACTGCGGTACAAAACTAGTACAAAACTTTGAAATAAAAAAAATTGCATTTTCAAAAGTGAGGGTTGAGCATGTCTACAGTACCCCCAAACAGAAAACTGTATTTTCTTAATTTTAATTAGGGTACAAAACTTTTTCTCAACGGTACATTTCGGTACAAAACTAGTACTCATGTTTTAGCTTGTTTCGAAAACAGAAATCCCATTATTTCGAAAACATGTCTCCACCCCCCCCAATTTCAAACCCTCCTAAGACACCTTAATCTTGGGGTACAAAACTTTTTCTTGACGGTACATTTCGGTACAAAACTAGTACAAAACTTTGAAATACAATAAAATTGCAATTTCAAAAGTGGGGGTTGAGCATGTCTACGGCCCCCCCGAACTGAAAACCGTATTTTCGTCACTTTAATTAGGGGTACAAAACTTTTTTTCAACGGTACATTTCGGTACAAAACTAGTACAAAACTTTAGAGTCAAAAAAAGTGAAATATTCAAATTTGGGGGGGCTGGAGACATAGACCTGGATGCCAGACCCTCCGTTGGATGTATAACCCGAAATACAGGTCTTTCACGAGGAACCTCACCCATATTTATACGGGAAACTACTGAAACTATGTTGCTGTATCAGAGAGGATTGTCACCGTAACCTTAAATATATTTGGCCTAGAAACACTCATTATAGGCACTTACGCACCAACAGACGATTCCAGTCAAGCTCTAAAGGATACTTATTACACCGCACTATCAAAAGTTCTGCGGAATGCAAAGCCCAATCAAGAAATACTATTAATTGGAAACCTCAACGCAAGAGTAGGTAGCAGAGAAGATAGTGGGGTGGTGGGAAAGTTTGGAGAGGATGTGTTGAACGATTCTGGCGAGAGGCTGATTGATTTATGTGAATTGAATGGGTTGCAGATTCTAAATGGTTTTTTCCAGCACAAAGTAATTCATCGGTACACAAGAGAGAGACCGTCTCTACAGCAGAAATCAATTATTGATTATGTCAGTAAAAGACAGATATCTAAAATCAAGGTCAAAGACTGCAGAGTGAAGAGAGGGGCAAATTGTGGTTCCGATCATCGGTTGGTTGTTGCTGAACTGGTAGTTCCATTTCATAAGAGATCAAAAAATACGCAAACAACACAACCACTTGAATTGGAAATTAAAAAGGAAGATTGTATAAGATACAAACTCAGCAATCTACATGATGAGAGTATCGAATGGCTGTATAAGAGGAGACTGGACGCTGCCCTGGCAGAAGTGAATATATCCAACAATATCGAAGAAGAATATGAGAACATAAAATCGCTAGTGAAGAGAGTAGCGGCTGAAGTCTTGAGAGAAGAACAAAGGAAGAATAGAAGAGACAATCCGGTGTGGCTGACGGATAACATAAAGGAGCTTATAAGTGAAAAACAGAAACTCTACCAGAAATGGCTAACAGATCCTACACTTACAAACTTGGATCAATATAAACAAAAAAACAAAGAAGTCAGATCGGCAATTAAGAAGGAGAAAACAGAGATGTGGGAGAGAAAATGCCAACGGGTTGAAAGTTTGATAGGAGGGGCACAGAGTACAGAAGTCTGGAGAACAATAAAACAACTAAAAACCAATCAAACTGACAAGATATCCGATAAAATGGACATGGAAAAATGGAGAAAACACTACGCAGATCTATTAGTGGAAGGCAGACCAGAGTTCATGACTGGAGAAGAGAATGACGATTGTGTTGATACTATATCAATAGATGAAATAGATGTAGAACAAGGTCTGAAGAAAATGAAGAATGGTCGATCTCCTGGTCCAGGCAACATCCCTGCTGAACTGTTGAAGTATGGCACCTAGAACCTGATACGTCGATTGACTTTTTTATTTAATCAATGCTGCCAGCAGAATAAATTACCTGAAGAATGGAAGGTGTCTCACGTAGTCTCCATCTTCAAAAAAGGCAACCGTGATGATCCCGGTTGTTACAGGGGCTTGAGTATAAACAGTACGATGTCTCGACTGTTTGGTAAAATTCTCCAAAAAATGTTGAGAGATAGCATCGGCCATAAAATTTCAGAAGGTTAGAGCGGCTTCACGCCCGGAAGATCTTGTATAGACAACCTCTTCATTCTCCAACAATTGATGGAAAAAAAGATCATGGTAGATCAAGAAATTCATCTAGCATTTATAGATCTGGAGAAGGCGTACGACTCCATACCTCGGAAAAAAATCTGGGAAGCTCTCGAAACTATGGAAGTCGACGTGGGATTGGTAAAGCTCATCAAGGAACTGTACAGGGATAATCAATCGTATGTGAAAATCGGACATAGACTCTCGTACCCGATTAAAACCACAAAGGGTTTAAGGCAGGGATGCAGCTTGTCTCTCCTACTTTTCAATGCCTATGTCGAAGTAGCACTTGGAGAGTGGAAAAGAAGATGCGAGGGGATGGGAGTGCCGATTGGGAATGGAACTCTCTTCTCCCTTAGCTTTGCTGATGACCAGGTTGTGATAGCCCAAGACTCCTATGATCTGGAGTTTATGATCAAAAGACTGTATGACGAATACAAGAGATGGGGACTGCAAGTTAGTCTGAAGAAAACAGAATACCTGGTCATCAACTCCAGTGCTCGCTTTGAGGTACTCATCAATAATGATGTACAAATCCAACAAGTTAACAAGTTCAAGTACCTCGGAGCTACAATCAATAAAGACGGCATTGGTGTGGAGGAGATAAGAACAAGAATTCAAAACAGCAAGAAGGTAATTGGATGTCTCAATAGTCTTTGGTGGGATCGGCACATATCTTCCAAAACCAAAAAACGACTTGGCCTTACACTGGTGGAATCGGTGCTGTGTTATGGCTCAGAGCTGTGGACACTCAACGCAGACTCTAGAAGGAAGATTCAGGCAGTGGAGATGGACTACCTCAGAAGGAGTGCCGGAATATCAAGAATGGAACGAAGGACAAATGCCGAAATAAGACAAATCATGAAGGCAGAGGAGACGGTACTGCAGCGTATAGAAAAGAGAAGTCTTAAATGGTTCGGACATGTCCTTCGTATGCAAGAGGATAGGTTACCGAAACAAATTTTTCAGTGGACTCCTGCTGGCAGAAGGAAACGGGGAAGACCGAGGAAATCCTGGAACGGTACGATCAGGGAGGCAATGGAGGCCCGGGATTTGAATACTGAGGACGTTCTGAACAGAGAAGTGTGGAGGAGGGTGACGGGAAGGCGGCAATAGGCTGTATTTGGTTACACACTATATGTACTATTATTATATATTGTAACTTTATCCCGTAATATAAATAAAAATAAGTATTTCACGATGAAATCTAAAATATTTTCAAGGCATGAGCACCGTCGGTTTTTCCGGAAATGACGTCAACTTCCGTTTTTCGAATTAGAACACCATTTTTTTATTGCAGAAATAGATTCCTTAGAAAATTCCAAGTTATTTTGATGTAACATTTTTCAGTTTTGGTTGGAAAATTCTCTCTGAGCGGGAAAATTCGAAAAAAAAATCGAAAATAGAGCGCCGCTGAAACAAGAATAACTTCGAGGTTTTTGGATGGAAAATTTTCATTTTTGGGATTTTTGAAGATGTAAGATTGATGAATCGACTTTAAAAATCGAAATCGCGATTCATAATACAGTGGGTGAAAAAATCGCGTTCAAAGTTAGGGATGACAAAATCGTGAAAAATCAATTTTTTAAATTAGAACCCCATTTTTTATGGCAGATATTGAATCCACGTTAACAAATAATGTGAGTGTATGCATCACACCCTTGCCCTAAAGTGGATATTTTCTGAGTTATTCACAAAAAACTGTTTTTCGTCTTTAATTTTCAGCTATTTCTTTTCCCTTCACGCCAAAAAGATGAAATTTTCAGGAAATGTTATTTGAATCATGCTGTAGATTTTTCAACCCTTCTTGAAGCCGACTTCAAGTTACCTTTAGGAGAACCATGGCAAACTCTCGCTGTTATAACTAGAGAAGATGCTCAAAATTTTGACCGTTAATTTCTAGACATTTATTTATATGTCTCAGGAATGCTTCGTGCGTTGCTCTTCTTATTTCATCGGGAGAAAGAGATCTGCAAAAGTGTTTGAAAACCAAATTGAGTTTCAAAACTATGAATCTAAAAATCTAAACAAACCTGAACGCATTACTGACTCGTTCTATGCAGTCCTCTTTATCAGTCAGGGGAGTTGAGTAGACAATATTTTTCTTAACGAAAGATCCGACATCTCTCAAGTTTGTCATGGTTCTGTTAATGGTATCTCTCGTTGGTCTGGGTCGGTCAGGAAACCTCTCAATGAACAGTCGAATCGTTCTATCTACAACTTTATTACATTCTCCATGAAGTAGAATGAGATTTAAATAATCTTCATTGGTAAAATTAGGCATAGTGATCGATTTTATAACTTAATACGAATTATCACCAAATTAATAGTGAACACAAAATGCTACTGAATAAAGAGGAATTTGGCAGATGTAATTATTGATATCTATCATAAAAAAAAAAAGAATGTAAAACATGGTTAGTTTTTGCATATGGTTCATAAGGAATTATTTATTTATCACTGGAGAGAAAACCGATGGCCGATTAGTTGAAATAAAGAGGTTTCCGATACAAATTCGAATCAAAATTCGCCATCTATTTAGGAACAACCTGTAACTTTTTTCTCTTGCATATTAGGGTAGTAAAATCTAAAACATGGTTTAAGAACAGTTCCTGAAAATTTCATCTTTTTGGCGTGAAGGGAAAAGAAATAGCTGAAAATTCAAGACGAAAAACAGTTTCTTGTGAATAACTCAGAAAATAGCCACTTTAGGGCAAGGGTGTGATGCATACACTCACATTATTTTTCAACGTAGATTCAATATCTGCCATAAAAAAATGGGGTTCTAATTTGAAAAAATTGATTTTTCACGATTTTGTCATCGCTAAATTTGAAAGCGATTTTTTTACCCCCTGTATCATGAATCGCGATTTCGATTTTTAAAGTGGATACATCAATCTTACATCTTGAAAAATCCCAAAAATGAAAATTTTCCATCCAAAAAGCTCGAAGTTATTCTTGTTTCAGCGACGTTCTATTTTCGATTTTTTTTTCGAATTTTCCCGCTCAGAGAGAATTTTCCAACCAAAACTGAAAAATGTTACATCAAAATAACTTGAAATTTTCTAAGGAATCTATTTCTGCAATAAAAAAATGGTGTTCTAATTCGAAAAATGGAAGTTGACGTCATTTCCGGAAAAACCGGAGGTGCTCATGCCTTGAAAATATTTTAGATTTCATCAGCATCGTGAAATACTTGTAAGTGCTGAATTTCATGAAAATACGTTCAGTAGTTTCCCGTATAAATATGGGTGAGGTTCCTCGTGAAAGACCCTGTATACAGATAATATACAAGATACTGACGAGAGCGCCACCAAACTCGATCAGCTTGAACCTCCAACATAAAGGATGTTCTGATTCGGCCAAATTTGGCATCCAGCCAATTGTCGTCGCAACGTGTAGAGGATGTCATAACGAGCCGTTCTGTGTGATTTTCAGCTGACAGTAAAGTGGCATCCGTATATCGGATGCCACTCTTACCGCGATTTTAACATGGGGGGGATGCCAAAATGTACTCGGTCTAAATATATATATATATATATATATATATATATATATATATATATATATATATATATATATATATATATATATATATATATATATATATATATATATATATATATATATATATATATATATATATATATATATATATATATATATATATATATATATATATATATATATATATATATATATATATATATATATATATATATATATATATATATATATATATATATATATATATATATATATATATATATATATGTGGGTTAAAATCACCAAGGTGGAAAATTACCTTTGACAGAAAATAAATCACTGAATTCTACCTTTTTCCAAAAAAATTATAATTTGTAAATTCACACCTGTGTTCATTTTAACTATACATAATATATTTTACTTCAAAAATGAAACATATTCATCATTATTTGAAGAAATACGTACAAAAAATCATTTCGGGAACGTGTCCGGAATAGCAATCTTTGGAAACTAACATCGTGAATATTCATAAAATGGAATAAATTAGAAAAGTTTTCTTTCTCATTGGCCTAAAATTGTATCTTAAATCAAGTAATTAAGGGTTTTGTTGAAGAAAAAAATTGAATTAAAGAAAATCGATACAAAATATCATGTCCGACAATAAGAGCGTCATTTCAGTGAACATTTTTGATCGCCCGAAAAAACTATGTTTGTTAACGCAGTATTTACATTAGATGTGGTCCAGTGTCGTAGGAGGTCTAAAGGAAGTGACTGTCTAGTGAGGTTTTCATCTAAATAATTGAAAATAAATGGTAAGTACCTTTCGATTCATTTTTTATAGACCGTACATCAATAGGTCATCATACCGGGAACGCGTTCATTTATTATGTGTATTAAACAATATATGTTTTATTGTGTTTGTAACGAATACTTACTTCAAATATTTTACATAAACCAAGCCAAACGCGATATCGCAAATGACTGACGTAAGAAAATGGGGTTCGTATTTGAAAAAATCAATACGGGAACGGTCATTTCGGGAACGTTCCCGGACTTGATGGAGCGTTCTCGAAATGACTATGATGTTCCCGAGATGACTATTTGATTGCCAAAATGGTATATGTTATAACCATTGATCATTTAATTCATTTTGTATGGTTTAAACTCGGTTTTTAATAAATGTTTAATTTTTCAGCTATATGGAGTCTCATAAGTCTGAAGAAAATAAAAAAAACGTACGAAAAAACAACTCAAGAAAAATAGTTCATCTTACTTGCGAAATCTAGAAAAGGCTTATGCCAGAAAAAAGAAATTTTTAGATAAGATGACTGAGAATGATAGAGATATTAAAAGGGCTAAGGATAGAGCATACTACATGCTGAGATGACTGAGAGAGTAAAGCGAAAGCAGAGAAAAATTTTGAAGGAAACATCACAAAAATACAGAAAAAAGAAGAAAGCATAATCAAATATAATGAAAAATAATTCTTCACATTCCAATGATGATGCAGCTCAACACTATCAGTGAGGAAAACGTCATTGGGAAGAAAAATTGTGCGGAAAGATAGATCCAAAGCATACCGCAAAATAATGCGGCAGGATAAAATGATAGCTGAAATTAAACGTAAATAAAAGAGGACAAGAGAAAACTCAGGTACAACAACACCGAAAAGCAAAGTAGATGCATTGCAAGGAAATATCGACGATCCTCCTGAAATACGCAAGACTCTCTTATTCAACGAAGTAATGACTACGCAATTGAAAGACAAAGGCAGTACTTCGAAGAAAAAATTCTAAAGAGAGGGAAGTTTTCCAAAAATGACTAAGACTTTTTTGCCAAAACAAAGAAACAGTTCATCGATTCTGTGTGTGATACAAAAATGCGTAAGATGGTTTTGAAGCCGGAAGTTCAACAAAAAGTTGAATATTTCTTCGAAAGGGATGACGTTAGTAGGATGTGCCCAGCCAAAAGAGATTTCGTGAAGAAGAGAGGCATCAAGAAAAAAAAAACTACACCGTTTCTCCGTTAAAGAACTGATGTCAAAATTACTCAACGGAGCTGCAATAAATTTGTCCTATTCAATATTATTAAGGGCAAAAACATTTTGGGTAGTTGCCCCAAGATTAAGGGATAGAGAAACTTGTTTATGTGTCAAGCATGAAAGTTTCGAACTCAAACTGAACAAATTAAAAAACTTACAAAATATCAAGTACGGAGGTGTTGAGAGAAATATCATGGATTTTATAGTTGCGATATAACTTCCCATGACTCTATGAATGGTTTATGTGATAACTCTGAAAATCCAAAGTTTGAGCCAGGTGATGATACAGATTCTGTGGCATACTTTCAATGGAAGTGTGTAAATAAAGCTAAAAACGTAAAGGTTGATGACTTTAGAATGATTAATAATTAAGAATGAACCAAATGTATAAATATGACATCTAAATATCTGCTTATGATTCAATAATTTTACATTTTATCTTTATCGTCATTTGCGGAACACATACATCATTCTGTGAACACGTCGTCATTTCCGGGAACATCACCCAAAACTCAAATTATACTGTATTATTTCAGATATTCAAGAACAGCATCTGGTTATATTAAAATCAATAGGGTTCCTCATACCTACAGATTATTTGTTTGTATATAATTCGGCGATATTAGGATATTGGCAGAATTCAATACCAAGAAACAATCATAAATCTCAATTCATAGCGATCTCCTGCTCCTCAATGTTTTTGCTTGGGATTTCATTAAAGTTTTTCAGTGTTAGATTATTAACTGCGCACTACTGCTCTTGGACAGAGAGGAAAAAATTACTTAGATTATCCCCCCATTTTATTATCAACATCAAAAAAACGTTCCCGGAATGATTGTTTTATGCGATAGCTCAATTTAAAAATGAAATTACTACTTAACTATTCAATTCTATGCTCTGCCAAAGTGAATATAGTTCATATACAAGTTGAGTGATAATTTGGGCGGATTATCAAAGTAATGGCTGCTAGGTATATTCATCATAAAAGAGAATGTGGAATTTGCCACCTTGGTGATTTTGACCCAGATATATATATATATATATATATATATATATATATATATATATATATATATATATATATTAGACTGATTCAAAAAATCGACTTTCTTTTTTTTCGAGAAACACACCCCTAATTATCTTCGGGGCATTGAAAACTGATGTCTGTGAAAATATTATTATTTAGAGGTCGCTCATCGAGGATTTCTATTTTCCCTACTAATAGCAGGTGAAAAAAATTCATTTCTGGTTAAAAAATTCCAGTTCGCAAACCAATGGACGGATTCTATTGAGCTATATATTTTTATGTAGGGAATTAGGTACTCTACAAAAACTGTCTCATATAATTTTTCCATAAAACGGATTTTCGAAAAGTTATTAGAGCTTGAAATAAAATTTTGTCGAAGTAGCTGTTTTTACTCGGATATTGGGGAGAAATTATTGAAATTTACTTTGAAAATCAGAATATAGTTCTGGAAAGATACAATTAATATAATTCTATGTGGATTCTAATAATTTGTGACATCCTCAAATAGTCAACCTCAACAATTGTAAGAGAGTTAGAAATTTATACTCTTCAGAATCAAATTATTCAGCATCTATTATTTCTCATTCACTTGGGTCAGAAAGAATGATTGGTTTTGTGCCCTCTTTCAGATTAGTGTTTGTTCTTGAACCCAGTACTTGTCTTCAGTTTCAGTCATAATACAATTTTGTGTATTCATTATTTTTATAAATCCAAAATAGCCACTATCACAAAATAGGTAGTGAACTATCAATTTTTCAACAAATGTCTCGATATTTGTGGGATTGGTAGGTTTAATGATATTAGATATAAGTCGCATATAGAAAGCATTTATTCGGTTGTGAAAAATAATATTGGTGTTGGTATATTCAACATCTATAATACATAATATGTTCTAAACAGATAATTTCAATTTTTTTTGTTGCAATCCGGAAAACGATGACGATGTTCGTTTATCAATTGTAAAAGAAACTGTAACTGTTTATTCTTCATTCTTCTTTTAGTAATTATTGCATTCAATTAAACCAATAACTCGCTCCGCTGAATTGTTAACAACAGAAAGATCCTATCATCTATATGTTACTTTCACTACAAAATGTCTTCTCCAATGAAATCATATAGCGAGAATTTTGTGAATGCAGCCATTTTGGGTTTGCAAAAATAATGAATACACAAAATTGTATTATGAATGAAACTGAAGACAAGTAACGAGTTTAAGATCAAACACTAATCTGAAAGAGGGCACAAAACCAATCATTCTTTCTGACCCAAGTTAATGAGAAATAAGAGATGCTAAATAATTTGATTCTGAAGAGTATGAAACACTAACTCCCTAACAATTGTTGAGGTTGACAATTTGGGGATGTCATAAATGAATTAAATCTAAATAAAATCATATCAATTGTAACTTTCGAGAACGATTTCCTGATTGTCAAAGTAAATTCCAATAATTTCTTCCCGATATCCGAGTAAAAAGAGCTACTTCGACAAAAATTTAATTTCGAGCTCTAATAACTTTTCGAAAAGCCGTTTTATGGAAAAATTGTAAGTGGCAGTTTTTGTAGAGCACCTAACTCCCTACATAAAAATATATCGCTCAATAGAATCCGTCCATTGGTTTGCGAACTGGAATTTTTTAACTAGAAATAATTTTTTTTCCCTGCTATTAGTAGGGAAAATAGAAATCCTCGATGAGCGACCTCTAAATAATAAGTTTTTGGACTAATATTTTCACAGACGTCATTTTTCAGTGCCCTGAAGATAATAAGGGGTGTGTTTCTCGAAAAAAAAGAAAGTCGATTTTTTTGAATCAGTCTAATATATATAAAATATATATATATATTCAAAAGAAAAAAACTCTATAAACGACAGAACCGACCTAAAAAGTTTATCAAAGGTTTACCATAGTATACTTAAATAAAATAAAACTTGTATTGAGATGACATCTGTGATTCTAAACGTAAAACATAATCAAAGTGAAATAATAACTTTCAATACCATATTTATTTATTCATACAAGCACACAGATGGCATCTCATGTGATCGATTGGAAAACTAGGTGGTCAAAAATGAAATAATAACAAATTCAAATTGACAGATCCAATAAATTTCGTAATTTTATTGTAAATAAATTGATAATTTGTAGATTACAGATAAAACAGTAATTTAATGTGCACGTGATGAAGAATTATGACTGATTTTAAATGTATTTTTAGATGTAAATGTCCCAGCCAAACCTATTTCATAATCTTGAAAAAGGCTTATATACGCCGAAACATATGTCGATTACAAGTAATAAAATCTGAATACCTGAAGTTTTATTGTGCTCTAAACCCAAGAAAATTGCACCTAAAATATATAAAATATAGCACAAGAAAAATTTTACCTATTGTATATATATATATATATATATATATATATATATATATATATATATATATATATATATATATATATATATATATATATATATATATATATATATATATATATATATATATATATATATATATATATATATATATATATATATATATATATATATATAAAATATGGAATGATCGCGCCTAAACAGGGATACATGAATAAATAATGAGGATAAACTCAGACGCATACCACCCGACGATATGAATATCGACAAGTGTTACGATCTGAATTGAGCTAGCCAATTTGTCATCGTCAAGGCCCCTAAATGGAGTACGCTCCACCGAAGAAAAGCAGATGCTGACCATGGTTTCGGCCTCATTTGGCCTCATCAGAGCAACATAGCATTTTTCCACGGTGGAGAACGTTTGGAATTGATGGAACTTAATTCAATGTTGTCATGTTCTAGTGGGTATTATTTATTTACCCACAGCGCCATCCAACATGAAACGGTATCCGATTCAATCCCCCCCAGATAGAAAACAAGACGAAGACAATAGCATGTGGATGTTCCTGAGATTGTCGATCGCATAGAAAAATCGCACAACATTTTGCTGCTCAATCTAACAGGGAGCACGGAGGATGAGAGAAACGTTAAAGCCGTTATAGATCACGTACATCCGGCTGCTAGTGAATTCATGACATAGTTCAAACGTATACCAGGCAAGATTTCTGATAAACCAAAGTGGTTGAAGGTTTCTTTTTCTAATAGTGAGACTGTCAGGAGGATTCTCCGTAATAAAAAATCCCTGCATGGCAGCGCGCAGTTTCGTGAGGTGATTGTTCGGAGTGACATGACGAGGAAGCAGTTGGATGAACTGGATGAGGTGCGAAAAGATCTGAGGAGCAGAAGTGAGCGGGGGGAGGAGCATTTGACTATAAGATATCTTAAAGGAAAGCCGACTATAGTCACGGATGAAAAATCCAAGAAATTATCTTCTTCAAAAAACCGCCCACGCTAACCACTTGGCCTGTAATCTACACCAATGCTCAATCTTTGCTGTCCAAGTTTAGTGAACTTCTGTCCATTGTTCACACCCACAAACCCTCGATTTTATTGATAACGGAGACTTGGCTACATTCCTCAGTTACCGATTCTATTTGTCACATTCCTGGTTACACCATTTTTTGTCAGGATAGTGTTCGTACAGTTGGACATGGCGGAGTATGTTTCTATCTGAACAACTCTATTGTCAACGCATTCAAAATTTCCACTTTCCATAAAGACTGGTCAGGTGTTGACAATCTCTTCATTGACATCTCCAATTCTAACATTTCCTTTACGCTGGCATGCATTTATAGGCCTAGACTAAGTACGAGTGACATGGCACTCGTTGAGTTTCTGAGAGAAATTTGAATTCAGGACTTCAACAAGTGATTTTTCAACCAACTAGATATAGACAGGGTCAAGTACCTTCTACTTTAGATCTTTTCATTACTTCTGATCCTGATCTTTTATCTGATATACAATACCTGCCTCCTCTCGGTAAATCTGACCATGTTCTGCTGATGACGCAATTGCAATTTTATAACGACATACTTTCAAGCTTGCAGGACAAAAAATACAAGAAAATAAACTACGAACAGGTTTCTGCAGATCTACTAAATGTAGATTGGTCTGATACTTTTCAGGATTGTAGTGATATGGATGATATGTGGACCCAGTTTCTGAGAATCGTGGATAGTGTGGTTGCTAATAATACAAACTGGATCACTTCCGAGCATAACCCATTGAAGCCTTGGATCGGCGGGGATATTGTTAGGGCCCTAAAGATCAAACGGGGTCTATGGCAGCGTTTTATTCGAGGTGGCAGCATAACAGATTATCAGAATCATCGACGTTACTCCAATTACGTATCTTCTTCAATCTCATCCTCCAAAAAACAGTTCGAGCATAACCTTGCTAAACCCAACAATAGAAAAAGATTTTTCAAGTATGTGCGTAGCAATCTCAATGGCAAGATCTCTATCCCGGTAGTTCGTGATGGCTCCGGCAATCTTTGTTCAAGTACACTCGAGTCTGCTAATGTTCTTGCTGATTCATTTGTTTCCCACTTCTCGAGTGAGATTACTTCCAGCATACCTCCAGTTAACTCCCCTCGCTGTCCTTTCGACTTGGACGATGTAATCTTTTCTGAAGAACTTGTGGAAAGTCATTTATCGGATCTGGATGTTTCCTCTGCTCCAGGTGCCAATGGGATCACACCGCTTTTACTTTCTCGTTGTTCCAAGAGTTTCGCAAAGCCTCTATGCCTTCTTTTCGAGCGATCTTTCCAAACTTCTACATTACCATCTGACTGGCGATCAGCAATTGTAACTCCGATTCACAAGGGTGGAGATAAGACCTTGCCCACCAATTATCGGCCCATAAGTTTGGTCTCAACAGTCGCCAAGGTATTCGAGCGTATATTGGCAGATCAAATTTTGGAGTTTGCTGATTCTAACCACTTAATCCCAAAAAAACAACACGGTTTCGTTCCAGGTCGATCAACCCTCACTAATCTCCTTTCTGCAGTAAACGATTGGAGTGGAGCGCTCGACAAGGGAATTCCAATAGATGTCATATATCTAGACTTTTCGAAAGCTTTCGACCGTGTACCTCACAAACAATTGCTCAAAAAATTAGAACACCCTGGAATACGTGGCCGCTTGTTACTCTGGATAAAATCTTTTTTAAGTCAAAGGACTTTTAAGGTTAGGGTTGGCAGAGATTTCTCATCGACGGCGGCGGATGTGCTAAGTGGTGTGCCGCAGGGATCGGTTCTTGGACCTATCCTTTTTCTACTCTATACGGCCGACTTTCCTGGTTTTTTTTGGATCCAAGTGCCTGTTGTATGCCGATGACACTAAAATATACGGAGTACCGTCATTAAATACCAATCAGCTGCAGCTCGATCTCGACGCTATCGTTCAGTGGACGAGGGACTGGTTGTTGCCACTCAACATTGACAAGTGTTCTGTCTTGCACATGGGAAGGGGAAACCCTCATATACCGTACACACTTGCTGGAAGGACTCTCAACGTAGTTGAGACGCAGAGAGACTTACGGCTGATTGTCACTCCTAATCTGGACTGGTCACAGCATATCTCATCTGTCTGTGCTAAAGCTAAAAGAATAACTTACATGCTTCAAAGATCTTTCAGTTCCTGCAGCATCCAGACAATGAAATTGTTATACGAAAGCTACGTGAGACCAGTTCTAGAATACGCCGGTCCTGCTTGGTGGGTGACTCTTCAGAGTGATAGGAGTCTACTTGAGTCGGTCCAGAGGTGGTGCACTAGGATTCCATTTTCTGCCCACAGTCGACCGGACTATGCTGCCAGGCTGCGAATTTTTGGCTTGGGATCGTTTGAGGATCGTCGTGCGAGAGGCGACTTGATAGTGACTTACCGTGCCATTAATAATAAATTCGGAGTCGATCTGCGTCATCTGTACAGGTTCAATAGAGGTAATCTACGAGGACATCCTCATAAGCTGGCCAAGGAACCTTTTAGGACTACTGTACGTCAAAACTTTCTGTCGAACAAGGTCTTCGATCAGTGGAATGGTTTGCCCAGATCGGTGGTTGAGTCCAGCAGTGTAAACAACTTCAAAAACCGCTACGATCGTTGGAAGCTTTGTGGGAGTAATTTGTGAAGTGTTCTTTTTTTTTATGTCTTTATTGGTGGACTATTACTTTTTTTTTAATTTTTGTGAGCTTGTGAGTTTATAGGTTTTTACCTCTACTCTTCAACAATAAATAATAATAATAATAATAATAATATGTCCCATATTTTCTCTAATTCAGTACGCCGGTTCGCTTTTGCGAACGTCGGACGTATGATGAGAAGTCTGAGACGCGCTCGTTTCGCGGCAGAGTACGATGCCGGCGGTACAATAATAAGGAATGATCGCGCCTAAACAGGGAGGCAAGAATAAATAATGAGGATAAACTCAGACGCATACCACCCGACGATATGAATATCGACAAGTGTTACGATCTGAATTGAGCTAGCCAATTTGTCATCGTCAAGGCCCCCAAATGGAGTACGCTCCACCGAAAAAAAGCAGATGCTGACCATGGTTTCGGCCTCATTTGGCCTCATCAGAGCAACATAGCATTTTTCCACGGTGGAGAACGTTTGGAATTGATGGAACTTTATTCAATGTTGTCATGTTCTAGTGGGTATTATTTATTTACCCACAGCGCCATCCAACATGAAACGGTATCCGATTCAATCCCCCCCAGATAGAAACCAAGACGAAGACAATAGCATATGTCCCATATTTTCTCTAATTCAGTAAACAGGGAGGCCTCCCTGTTTAGGCGCGATCATTCCTTATTATTGTACCGCCGGCATCGTACTCTGCCGCGAACGAGCGCGTCTCAGACTTCTCATCATACGTCCGACGTTCGCAAAAGCGAACCGGCGTACTGAATTAGAGAAAATATGGGACATATGCTATTGTCTTCGTCTTGGTTTCTATCTGGGGGGGATTGAATCGGATACCGTTTCATGTTGGATGGCGCTGTGGGTAAATAAATTATACCCACTAGAACATGACAACATTGAATAAAGTTCCATCAATTCCAAACGTTCTCCACCGTGGAAAAATGCTATGTTGCTCTGATGAGGCCAAATGAGGCCGAAACCATGGTCAGCATCTGCTTTTCTTCGGTGGAGCGTACTCCATTTGGGGGCCTTGACGATGACAAATTGGCTAGCTCAATTCAGATCGTAACACTTGTCGATATTCATATCGTCGGGTGGTATGCGTCTGAGTTTATCCTCATTATATATATATATATATATATAAATATAAGTTAACAGAACTAAGAGCCTTTTCTTTTTAATATCTGCTAGGTTAAGGGAGTAGTGACTCAGGTATCTGATGTAATAAATGTGAACTCTTTTTTCTTTACCGAGCTTTCGCAATTAATTTATTGCATCCTCAGGGTTTCTAAAAAATACAGATATACAATAGTTGAATTGACAAACATAAAGGAGTCGGTTCTCACCGAAAACGAGATTTCTTTAATAAAACACATTGAGAATTTCGTCCAACGAAACATACAAGGTCGCGTACAGGAATGTCTTTGATACACACATACAAAACTAACATCCAAATATCCAATATTGGATATTTGGATGTTAGTTGTGTATCAAAGACATTCCTGTACGCGACCTTGTATGTTTCGTTGGACGAAATTCTCAATGTGTTTTATTGAAAAAATCTCGTTTTCGGTGAGAACCGACTCCTTTATGTTTGTCAATTCAACTATTGTATATCTGTATTTTTTAGAAACCCTGAGGATGCAATAAATTAATTGCGAAAGCTCGGTAAAGAAAAAAGAGTTCACATTTATTACATCAGATACCTGAGTCACTACTCCCTTAACCTAGATATATATGTATATATATATGTATATATATATATATATATATATATATATATATATATATATATATATATATATATATATATATATATATATATATATATATATATATATATATATATTTACTTTCGATAAATAGCATCACATTATATATTTTGTCTTCCTCTAGGCTGGACTCGTAGGAGTTCAGATATTGTGGACCAAAGATTCCGAAGCTGCAATAAAGAGATCGAGAATTGACAAGACAATAATGAAAGCAACCAATCAGAGATTCTTAGATTTGTTGAATTCTCTCATTGATTTAACTTCGAAGGATTTAACAAAATTGAGAAGAACTCAATTCGAAACGATGGTTACGATACATGTTCATCAGAAGTGAGCTCTTAATTTCTCAAATTCCTTCATTTTTCTTAAATAATTATATTATTCAGGGATATATTCGATGATATGGTTCGACTAAAAGTGAGAACTCCACAGGATTTCGAATGGCAGAAGCAATCTAGATTCTATTATTATGAAGACACTGACGAAGTGCAAGTCAAGATAACTGATGTCATTTTTGACTACCAGAACGAGTATTTAGGAATAACTGAGAGATTAGCCATCACCCCACTCACTGACAGATGTTACATCACTCTAGCACAAGCCATTTGTAAGGCGATATTATAGATTTTTTAAAATTTTTATATTATTTTCAGCATTTTTATGTTATACCATCATTAGATAGCACTTTACTTGAAATATTTTTAACAATGAAACTTAGTAGTCGCTTATTGAATAACAATCCGGAAATTGTCGGAATTATTTTCAGGGATCAATATGGGTGGTGCACCTGCTGGTCCTGCTGGTACTGGTAAAACGGAAACGACAAAAGATATGGGACGAACACTCGGGAAATTTGTTGTTGTATTCAATTGTTCTGATCAAATGGATTTCCGTGGGCTTGGTCGGATATTCAAGGTAAGATTTCAATTATTTTTGAAGTGAGAGAGATTTATGCAAAGCATAGAGGAGTGAATTTCTAATAAACAACACATTTCACATAATGATCTGCAGGCACATTGCATCACCAAAAATAATGTCACCAGTTGATTACTTCTGATTGCCGTCTGTTTCTAACAAAAGCAAAAAACTATTGAAGTGATATCATGGGCAGATTGACAGAGGAGGCAAGAGAGGCTAAGCCGCCTCTCCAAGCCAGCTCCAAAATTCATGATTTACATGCCTTTCCGACCTATCATTATTCTCATATACAGGGTGTGGCGTAATGAATGGATAATATTGAGCCAGGGTGTAGAGGACTCTATGGCGGTTCAGAAAAATATATTTTACGTGTAGTAAAAGTGCCTTAGTTTTCGAGATATTGGAGATTTTCGAAAATTCAAGAGAATTACACCCTTCGCCACTCTTTTTGCAGGCAAGACTCCAAATGAAGGAATTTTTTCAAACTGTTTTTTGGATAGTATTCCTGGATAGATGATCTATCGAATGTAATTCATTATTTTTGAGGGGCATGAATAGTTCTTCATGAAAAAAAGATCTAACTCAACTTTTCCGTTTTGCTAATTTTTTTTCATAAGTTCAAACTAGCGCGGTGTAAAAAATAATATGGTTACCTAAGAGCCAATGCAAGAAAAAACATGCCAGTTTCATTGAGATTCCGAAATGGTATAACTCTCTGTATTCTCAGCATTTGATACAAAATAAATTCCTATTGCAATCAGTTGAGGCCTAGTTTAATGTAAACAGTGTTTCTAAAATTTTTAGCATCTAAAATGAGAAATGCAAGCAGAATGAAGCAATCGTCTAT
Organism: Coccinella septempunctata; assembly: GCF_907165205.1. Taxonomy (NCBI): domain Eukaryota; kingdom Metazoa; phylum Arthropoda; class Insecta; order Coleoptera; family Coccinellidae; genus Coccinella; species Coccinella septempunctata. The sequence continues at coordinate 29,859,632 of NC_058189.1, read as the reverse complement.
AAGAAGGTATAGAGCATTTACTGAAGCTCATAATGGCCTCTTAGAGATTCTTTTGTGATATTTAATTCAATGAAACGATACTCATTTTGAAATTGTTGATATCTATGCAATAAAGCTATGATTTATTAGAAAGTGTAGACTATAGAGTATAAATCAGAACTCATGGTGGTCAATTTAAGCATCATTCGTGATTTGTGAAACTTTATTCAATGAAACGATATTTTAAAATTGTTATTTTTTTCTCGTTTTCTTTTATTATTGAACCCCAACGTTGTGAAATCAATATTTTCAAGTTATGCATTAAATTTCAGCATTTTTGTAACAACGGTCTTGATTCAATGTAATAAAAATTGACTAATGTTCAGCTTTTTTTCTTAATTTCAAAAGTGCTAAAATTCACTTCGTTACTTGAAATTCGCTTAACAACTATTAACTTTATAACTATAGGGCTTAATAATGAAAGAATACGATAGAAAAAAACAATTTTAAAATATTGTTTAATTGAATCGAGTTTTACAAAAAGTGTTCAAAGTGTGCATCAGGAGCTGTACTAGATGCTCTACAACTTCTTATGAATAATTGCTTTATTCTGCTTGCAAGTCTCATTTCAGTTGCTAAAAATTACAGAAAAAGGCTTACGTCAAACTCTGCCTTGACTCATTGTAATAGAAATTTATTTTGTATTTAATGCTGAAAATAGAGTGAGTTATACCATTTCAGAATCTCAGTGAAACAGACATGTTTTCTCTCGCTTTGGCACTCAAGTAACCATATTATTTTTCACACTACGCTGGGTTGAACTTAGGAAAAAAAATAAGCAAAACGAAAAATTTGAGTTAATTCTTTTATTCATGAAAAACTATTCATGCGCCTCAAAAAAAATAATTTACATTCGATAGCGCATCTATCCAGGAATACTATCCAAAAAACAGTTTGAAAACATCCCTTCATTTGGAGTCTTGCCTGCAAAAGGAGTGGCTAAGGGTGTGATTTTCTTGAATTTTCGAAAATCTCGAATATCTCGAAAACCAAGGCACTTTTACTAAACGTAAAATATATTTTTCTGGACCGCCATAGAGTCCTCTACCTGCAGGCCCCATATTATCCATTCATTACGCCACACCCTGTATAAATCCAAACATAATATTTTAGAACTGCTTAACTAGATATTTTGATGAAAATCCTCCCATTCGAACTCGTGAAAATGTTGCATTACATTGAACGGCCGTTGCGTTTTACTGCAGTAGGCGTTGCATATTATTAGGGGAAGTTATTCGGCAATAGAGAGATATGGGTGAAGCGTATAACGCCAACGTACGCTTATAACGTTATGCGGTAATGGAATAACGTCTTGCGCTATCTGGCTCAGATTTCAGTCGTATGGAAGATACGAATTTACGTTATTAGCGTAAGCAACAGCTGATCGGTAAATGTCAAAGTTTGCTGTCGATGTAGGTTTCTAATTCTTTGTTGGTTGATTTTATGCAGTTTTTGTGGATTATGTGCGCTTATATGGATACATATTCAGGATTTTTTGTGCGTGGAGTTTTATTAAACTGTATTGAAAAATCTCTTCACAGTGGTGCTTCCATAATTTTAAAAATTATGTAAATGGACCTATAAGTGGTCACTATAGTCACCAAGAAAAAATTGTTATGATTTTTGGAATTTAATATTGGAGCTTCATTATATCTTCTGGAGGATATGTAGAGATAATGTAGAATAATTTGTGTACTGCCTTACTGCCATCAAGGCATAAGCTAATGTCCAATATAGTTGTATCTGTATCTACTTTTGCGAGTCTTAATGAAAAAAGCTCAAATTGAACCCTTTTATTTCCTATCGAAAACAAGTTTCATAGTCCATAATCAATATAAGATTGAAATAAGAACTCAGAATTGAACACTACATGGAAATTTCTATTTTTACTCGACTTTTCCTTCCATGTGACCCATGAACTGAAGATATACACTAATACACTTTTACCTTTTGTAATTGGATTTTCTTGAGAAACTCATTTAAATCTATTCTACTACTATTCTCTTAAAAAGAATTCGAATCAATTCTACTCAATGTCAATTTAGAGGCCTCTGTTTCAAAACATTAATTACGATAACGTGCTACGTTATCCACCCGTAATTACGGGATGCCGTAACGTTAATACCGCCCGTTATTCTGAAAATGGAAATACGCATGCGTCGTAACGTTAATAACACTCGACGGTATTTCCGTATGACGTTACAGATGCTTCCATATCTCTCTATTATGATTCCGCCGAAAGCGTAATGCACGCGATTGACATAATTCGCAGTTCTCATAAGCTTATCGAGTGACAGGGAATATCCCAGCTTTCAATGGCTTCATGGTGAACTTGAATTTTGCAGTCTTTGTGATTTTGCTCTCGGGTGTTAATACTGGATCGAAAATTTAATGCAAGGAATAGGAAAAATTAAACATTGCGAAACTGTTGTACATTGGATTTAGGGAAACAGTTTCAGTCAGCTGACATTTCCTGGCGAAAATTACTTTCACGTTCACGCTGAACGCTTCGTTCATGAGGGACTATGAAATTTATTCTTGCAACTATTTCAAAAAAAAAAAAAATTTCACGAAAATATCACTTTTCATTATAAAGAAAAAAATATAATTAATTGACTATTAATACTAATACGAGCCGCCACTGATTGATATGTTATTAACACATTCACATGTAATTACAGCAAAATATTCCAAAATAATTTTCCTCTCAAAAAATTGAAAAAAAGACCTCTTCAGCAGTCACATCTGGAATTTCTCAAATCTAAACCAGAAATACAAGATCTGAAGAAGCGATTAGATATTCTCTTCCTAATATCTAAAAGAAATAGAGCTTTACTTTGAGAATACAAGAGAGTTAAACAAGAATATGAAAGAATGCTCAAGGGCACAAAGATGGCCTACTACGGAGATATGATCCGAACCTCTCGTAACAAGTCAAAAACCACCTGGCACCTACTCAATACACTTACAGGCAAAAGTTCCAACAGAGAACCAGTTTTACCATCCTCAGACTATCAGACCATTGCCGGCAACTTTAATCACCATTTTGCAGTCACTGCTCCGAATCCAACAAGAGAAGAACTTTCACTGAAAACGAAAAGGATAGACAATAGCTTTTACATGTTTGATGTAACTAGCCAAGAAGTTATCAGTACTGTTAAACAGATGAAGAATCCATCGTCATGTGGTCATGATAATATACCTGTTCACATCGTCAAGAAGTCTAATTGCTGAGACTCTCACCTACATAATGAATCAGGCTTTCATTGAAGGCATTTTCCCAGATGACCTCAAGCTGGCAATTATCAGACCCTGCTATAAGAAAGGACCCTCTACTGCAATGGAGAACTATCGCACCATCAGCATGCTAACAACTTTTGCGAAACTCTGTGAGAAAATATTATCTAACAGATTGCTGCCCTTTTTCAGAAAATTTGGAATATTCACTAATCACCAGCATGGTTTCAGGAAGAATAGGAATACAGAGACTGCAATCTTTCAGCTAACAAGTAAACCCATCGAGGCCGTGGATAATGGATATGTACCGCAGGGCTCTTCTTGGACCTTTCGAAGGCATTTGATTCTGTTAACCACAGACAACTGATACAGAAGCTTGAACACTACGGAATTCGAGACAAGCAATTGAACCTCATCAGGAGCTATCTAGAAGGGCGTAGGCAGAAAGTTGTGATCTCGACCAAAGGAGAAGTATTTACGTCAGACGAGGAACTGATCGAGCTGGGAGTCTACAGGGCAGCATACTGGGCCCACTGCTCTTTCCCGTTTACATCAATGACCTACCATCTGATCTTGAGGGAAATCCACAACTTCGTGATGTAGTGGTGGATATGACTATTTACGCTGGTGATACCAACATTATTGCACTGGACAAAAAGATTGAGGAAACATTTAGAAAAGCTGAGATGACTTTGGTCGGTGTCAAGAGTAGGTGCTCTAATAATATGCTCCACCTAAACGTTGATAAGACAGAGTGTGCTGTGTTCCATAGTGATCGTTCTAGTATTCTGCCTCCCGAAACTGTTGAATTGCAAGGTGTTATGGTGGAGCTATTCTAACTGATGATAAAAGAATTCTCGAAAGATGGAAGGAGCATTCATTCATTCATTCATTCTATTTTATTATTTGTAATAACCTTTGAAATGCAAATAAATGACTTTAGCCTTGCGGCGTTCTCACTCCTCTCCAGAGGAAAATTCACTTATCCCAGATATCTCAGATATCAAAAGGATTAAGCTCTATTGGAGCCCTTTTCAGGTTTTCGGGCTCGTGGTGGTGGTCGGGTCCGCTCTTCGGCTCCCTGCCACCGGTTGGATTCCTGCTCCACCCGCACTTCCTGTCGGAGCAGACGGTGTCAGAGCAGACCTCTTAATTTCCCATGTACTTGCGTACAGTTCTCGCCGTTCCCAGCAGTACCGCCTTCTGCTTGACTGTAGATATTTTCGTCCAGCTGAAGTTTATTCTGCCTTATTCTAACTGATGATAAAAGAATTCTCGAAAGATGGAAGGAGCATTCATTCATTCATTCATTCATTCATTCATTCATTGCTGTATCCCGTTACCGGGAATTAATCTACAAAAAGACATAAAAAAGAACAGACTTATAAATTTCTTGGGGCTAATTGCGACTGTGTGCCCTCCTGTGACTGAAGAGACCCAACCGTGACCTACAGATCCTTCCACACTCCGGTGACTCCGGGCATGGATAGTCACCAACCAGATCTGGCCGCCGCTGAATTCTTCTCGAGTCTCCACTATAACTGTGCACCATAGATCTCCAGTGTGACCTGTCTAACGCTAGTTGTTCCCAGTTATGATTGGCATTGATTGAATCGATATAACGACTCGGATTAGTCCATTTTAGACCTGCTCCCCGCGTATAGTCCGATGACATAGCTTGATGACGAAATCTCAATGTCGGAAATCATAAGTGCGATTAAAAATATGAAAAATGATAAGTCACCTGGTCTAGACGGCATTCCAGCGGAGATATTCAAGGCCTTGGATGAAGACATTGTCAATAGTCTCCTAACACTATTCCGCAAGATCTGGGAACAGGGAGATGTGCCACAAGACTTCAGAGACGCTTTAGTTATCAACCTCTATAAGAACAAAGGCGATACGTCGAATTGCAACAACTACAGGGGCATATCGTTGCTTAGTGTGGCCTGTAAAATTCTCTCGAAGATTATGGCTAATCGTCTGGTTCCACTCTTGGAGAAGCTATTGCCTGAATCCCAGTGCGGCTTTCGACCAAATCGAGGTACGGTGGACCTAATTTTCACACTGCGACAGCTGCAAGAGAAGGCCCGTGAACAACAATCAAGGATCTATACAGCCTATATCGATCTAAATAAGGCGTTCGACTCGGTGAATCGGAGAGCGCTATGGAAAATCATGGCACGTCTTGGAGTACCCGAAAAATTCTTAGCAGTGTGTGAAAGCCTTCATACCAACAACACCGCTAGAATACAGCATAAGGGTTCTACAACCGACCATTTCTCAACCAACTCTGGAATAAAACAAGGCTGCGTATTAGCGCCTTTACTGTTCAATATTTTCGCCATAGCTGTGTCGATGATTGCTGACATGAGTATGCCTGTAAGAGGTGTTGGGATAAGATTCAGATTTGATGGAGGCCTGTTCAACCTGAAGCGCATCAGAGCAAAAACCAGTACCAAGTTTATCACTGAACTTAAATATGCAGACGACTGTTCACTTATCGCTAGCAGCTCGGAGGATCTACAGATAATGTTGGACAGCTATAAACATATATACGAAGCTTTAGGTCTTAGACTCAATATCGACAAAACCAAAATCCTGGTAAGTCCGCCAGAAAGCCTTCCAACAGATATCAGCCTGGAGAATGAAACTCTAGAACAAGTCGAGCAGTTCAAATACTTGGGAAGCTTCATAAATACTAGGGCTAACCTTGACACGGAAATACACAACCGTATCAATTCGGCATCACGGGCATTCTGGAAGCTAAAGGATAGAGTGTTTCAAAATCACGACCTCAATCTGAAAACCAAGACAGCTGTTTACAAAGCAGTGGCCCTCCCAACGCTCCTTTACGGAAGCGAAAGCTGGACGCCCTACAGGCGACATATTAAACAGCTTGAAAAAACGCAACAACGTCATCTAAGACAGATAATGCACATCAGATGGTTCCACAAAGTTTCGAATGCAGAAGTCTTGCAACGCTCGAGAGCAACAATTGAGACTCAAGTAACGAGGGCCCAACTCAGATGGAGCGGCCACATTCTGAGGATGCAAGATACAAGACTCTCCAAAATAGCTCTGTATGGCGAATTGACAGAGGAAGCCCGGAAACCAGGAGGCCAGTATAAGCGGTTTAAGGATACTCTACATCCATCCCTAAAAACAGTTAATGCCAATCATAACTGGGAACAACTAGAGTTAGGCAGGTCACAGTGGAGGTCTTTGGTACACAGTTATAATGGAGACTCGAGAAGGATACAGCGGCGGCCAGATCTGGTTGGTGACTATCCATGCCCGGAGTGTGGTAGGATATGTAGGTCACGGTTGGGTCTCTACAGTCACAGGAGAGCACACAGTCGCAATTAGCCCTGAAAAATTATAAGTCTGTTCGCACATCCTTTTTATTAATTTTGTTTTTTTTTTCCTTTTTCTTTTTGTTTTTTCCCTTTTTTCTTCTTTTTGTAGATTCATTCCCGGCAACGGGATACAGCAATGAATGAATGAATGAATGTTATGGTGCCATGCCTGAGCACTGTCAAATTTCTGGATATTCAGCTAGACTTCAACTTGAAATGGCATGTTCACATCCACGGTCTCTGCCAGAGTGTCAGAAATTGAGAAGAAGTGTTTACACCTTCACTGTACTTAAACAATTTGTTGACAAGAGTCTGTTGATGATTTTGTATTATTCCAGTTTTTAATCTGCGATTACATACGGTATGATGACTTGGGGCAACAGTAATCAGTTGTTTAAGGTCTTCAGAATACAGAAGTTGGCCATTAGGGTCATCAACAAAATGAAATACCGTGAAACATGTAGGAGAATGTTAGAAGGGATAACTTGTTGACTGTAGTCGGGCTATACATACAAAAAATATTAAATGTTAACAACACTAGACGTAGGCACCCTACTTGTATCCTAAGCATTCCCTCAGTCTAGCTCAGAACAATAGTAAATATATATGTATGAAGTTATATAACTCACTTTCAGAGAGTCTGAGAACTATTAAAGAACTCAATGCCTATAAGAAGAAAATATACCAGTTCCTAGTTAGCATCGAACCTTATTCACTAGATGAATTTTTTATGGGTTGTATGAACTTTAAATAGCTTACTTTATCTATCTGATTTGACCTCATTTCTAATTTATTATTTGTAATAACCTTTGAAATGCAAATAAATGACTTTAGCCTTGCGGCGTTCTCACTCCTCTCCAGAGGAAAATTCACTTATCCCAGATATCTCAGATATCAAAAGGATTAAGCTCTGTTGGAGCCCTCTTCAGGTTTTCGGGCTCGTGGTGGTGGTCGGGTCCGCTCTTCGGCTCCCTGCCGCCGGTTGGATTCCTGCTCCACCCGCACTTCCTGTCGGAGCAGACGGTGTCAGAGCAGACCTCTTAATTTCCCATGTACTTGCGTACAGTTCTCGCCGTTCCCAGCAGTACCGCCTTCTGCTTGACTGTAGATATTTTCGTCCAGCTGAAGTTTCCTCAAGTTCTCTAGTGGTTTCTTCGGTATCAGGCCTGTAGATGATAATAGGGATGGTCTTGATATCTTTCATCTTCCACAGTCTCCTGGTTTGTTCCTCGAGATCTCTGTATTTTGAAATTTTTTCAGTGTGCCTATCTAGAAGATTGTTATTATTTGGAATCGCCACATCGATGAATAGTGCTCTGTCCTCATCCTTATAGAGCTATATGAGGTCTGGTCTATTGTGGGTTATTTTCGGGTCTCTGAGAACCTTGCGATCCCAGTAGAGCTTGTGATGTTCATTTTCCAATACAGCATCGGGATGGTAATTGTAATAGGGAACTTTTTTCGAACTTAGAAGTTGGTATTTTAGTGCCAATTCTTGGTGAAGAATCTTGGCAACGTGTCTATTCTTGTACTCCGTGCCCGCGAACTTCTGACATCCCCCGGTGATGTGCTGGATAGTTTCATGTGCCGCACAGCCATAATGACAGCTATCATCCGCCACTGAGGCATCCTTGGCGATATATTTGATGTAGTTCCTTGTTGGAATCACCTGATCCTGGATGGCGAGCATGAAGCCCTCTGTCTCAGGAAACAACCTTCCGGAGGTCAACCAGTAGTTCGACGCAGATATGTCGACGTAATCATGGTTGACCTCGTTCTGGTGCCTTCCATGCGAAGGTTTGCCAATCAGTTTCTGCATTTTACTTTCTGCAGAGTGTTCGACGGTTTCCCAGTGGTCCTGCTGTAGCTTTAACGGTGTAGAACTATCAGCAACACAAATTACTTAATGGAATTCTCATGAAGTAGCCTTGCTCAGAAAATATTTTCGAAGTCCTTCAATTTCCTGGGTCATACGGTTGGACAAATCAACAATTCCTCTACCCCCAAGATGTCGTGGCAGCTCTGTCCGTTCTATTGAGCTTTTGGGGTGATGTTTATTGTGTTTAGTCAGCATCGTCCTTATTTTTCTTTGTGAAGCTGCTAAATCGGTGGTCGTCCAAGAGATAATACCAAATGAATAGCTCAGCGCCGAGCAAGCGTAGGTGTTAATCGCTTTTATCAGATTCTTGCTGTCAAGGCCAGTTCTCATTATCCTTCTCAATCTTCGGGTGAACTCCTCCGTTAGTTCTTTCTTCATCTGACTCTGATTGATTTTTCTTGCCAGTTTTATGCCCAGATACTTGTATGTGTCTCCTTCCTTTAATCCTTCAATTTCTGCACCTTCCTTGAGTTTGAACGTACCATCTTCTATTTTCCCTCTCGTTATGTTCAGCAGTCGACATTTTTCTAGTCCAAACTTCATTTTGATGTCTTCCGAGAATCCTTCCACCATTTTCAGCATCAGTTGTATTTGTCTCTTGGTAAATGCGAAGAGTTTCAAATCGTCCATGTAAAGGAGATGATTCAGTTTCATCATAGTTCTACTGCCGCTTTTGATGACAAATCTGTGGTCCGTAGAGTTCAATCTATGAGACAAGGGATTCAGGGCCATGCAGAACCACAGAGGTCTCAGCGAATCAACTTGGAAAATTCCGCGTCTTATTGGAATAGGTCTTGGTGCAATGGAACCATCTGCTGCTTTCATTTGAAGACTAGTACGCCAGGTTGACATGGCGTTTTTCAGGAACTCAACAATATTAGGTTCCACCTTGTAAATGTTCAAGAAAGTCAAAAGCCATTCGTGAAGTATGGAATCGAATGCATTCTTGTAGTCTATGTACGCAGCGTAAAGATTCCTTCGCTTGGAGATTGCTTGATTGCAGATAACTGAATCAATTATTAGCTGTTCTTTGCACCCTCGGCTCTTTGGTGCATCCTTTCTGTTGCATGGCGATGATGTTATTCCTTTCGCAATGGTTGTGAATTCGATTTGAAATGCACGATGTGATTAATTTGTACATCGTTGGAAGACATGTGATTGGTCGGTATTTGGATGGGTTTTCTGTATTCCTTTGGTGTTTAGGTAACAGGTACGTTGTACCATGTGTAAGGAATATTTGCATTCTTTCAGGATTTTCAATGACATTATTTATTGCGGAGGTCAATTTGTCATGCATGATCTAAAGTTTCTTGATCCAGAAGTTCTGTAATCCATCAGGCCCAGGTGCTTTCCAGTTGTGCAGTCCTCTGATAGCTGATTTTACTTCTTCAATTGTGATCATGTCATGTTGCATCGGCTCATATTTTATAGCTTCAGACTTTTCATCTTCAATCCATCCGATATCTCCATTGAACTGAGGTTTCGTTGATAATTGTTCGGTCCAGAATTTTTCAATGGCTTCCTTTGGTGGTAACTTTTCATTTTCTCCATCAGACGATGTGAGTGACCGGTAGAAAGTTTCTTCCGACTTTTTGAATGAATTATTGTCTCTTTTCCGGCTATAATTGCTTTTATATCTTCTCAGGCGTTCTTCATACAGACTTAAATTTTGCTTCAGAGTGTCGAGGCAGTGGTGAGCAGTAGCATTTTCCGTCTCTCGTTCTGTGTGTGTTCTGTTTCTATCCATGATTTCTTTGGCAGCTTTCGCAACCTTTCTTCCTTGATTCCCGTTCAAGTACTCCGTCAGTTTCATGTGTCGCACAGCCATAACGACAGCTATCGTCCGCCACAGAGGCATCCTTGGCGATGTATTTCATGTAATTTCTTGTTGGAATCACCTGATCCTGGATAGCGAGCATGAAGCCCTCTCTCTCAGGAAACAACCTTCCGGAAGTCAACCAGTAGTTCGACGCAGATATGTCGACGTAATCATGGTTGACCTTATTCTGGTGCCTACCATGCAAAAGTTTGCCAATCAGTTTCTGCATTTTAATTTCTGCAGAGTGTTCGACGGTTTCCAAGTGATCCTGGTGTAGCTTCAACGGTGTGGAAGTATCAGCAACACAAACTACTCGATGGAGTTCTGACGAAGCTGCCTTGCTCAAGAAATATTTTCGAAGTCCTTCAATTTCCTGGGACAAACGGTTGGACAAATCAACAATTCCTCTACCCCCAAGATGTCGTGGCAGCTCTGTCCGTTCTATTGAGCTTTTGGGGTGACGTTAATTGTATTTAGTCAGCATCGTCCTTATTTTTCTCTGTAAAGCTGCTAAATCGGTAGTCGTCCAAAGATAATACCAAATGAATAGCTCAGCGCCGAGCAAGCGTAGGTGTTAATCGCTTTTATCAGATTCTTGCTTTTAAGACCAGTTCTCATTATCCTCCTCAATCTTCGGGTGAACTCCTCCGTTAATTCTTTCTTCATCTGGTTCTGATTGATTTTTCATTATTATTATTATTATGACTTTAGCCTTGAGGCTTTCACACTCCTCTCCAGAGGAAAATTCACTTATCCCAGATATCTCAGATATCAAAAGGATTAAGCTCTGTTGGAGCCCTTTCCAGGTTTTCGGGCTCGAGGTGGTGGTCGGGTCCAGGTCGCTCCTCGCCTCCCTGCTGTAGGTTGGATTCCTGTCGACCCGTACTTCCTGTCGGCGCAGACGGTGTTCCTCTGCATTTCCCATGTACTTGCGTACAGTTCTCGCCGTTCCGAGCAGTACCGCCTTCTGCATGACTCTATAAATATTTTCGTCCAGCTGAAGTTTCTCCAAGTTCTCCAGTAGTTTCTTCGGTATCAGGCCTGTAGATGAAATTACAATAGGGATGGTCTTGATATCTTTTAGCTTCCACTGTCTTCTGGTTTGTTCCTCGAGATCTCTGTATTTTGAAATTTTTTCAGTGTGCCTATCTAGAAGATTGGTAGTATTTGGAATCGCCACATCGATGAATAGTGCTCTGTCCTCATCCTTATTGAGCATTTATTATTATTATTTTTTTTTTTCCGTCGTGTGAGGGGAAAACCTTTTATGGGCGCCCAGAGGGTCCGCACTCTAGGTAGTGTGAGACTCCGAGATCTTGTTTGGCTACTCACTAAAAACCCCTCACACATTCCACTGAGAAGTTCTTCGTCCAGCCCTTGCAGCGTCCCTTAACAAAAGACATGAGCTGCAAGTGGCATCTAGTGTTCATGGGATCTGATGATATGCAGTGACCCAAGCAACACCGCCTTCTGCATTCTGTGCGCTAGTATCTCGGCCCAAGATCTGCAGGCCGGAATAATCTTCAATTCTTCCACGTAGTTGGCTCTCATTCCTCCGAGACATCCTATGATCAGTACAACCATCTTGACTTTATGACCCGGGTACATAGTTCCAAGCTCGAAAACAAGATCTTTGTATTTTTGCCTTTTCTGCTCTTCCTTCATCACCATGTTGTTTTCTGCAGGGGATGAGAATTCCACGACGAACAATTCCTTCAGCTCTTTGTCCAAAAGAAGTATGTCTGGCTTTATTGCATTGATCTGCCGTGTTGTTGAGACAGGATAGTTCCAGTATATTCGAGCTTTCTCGTTCTGGACCACCGCTTCAATCTCCAGAGGCACATATGGTAGCACCGGTTCTTTGTCTATCTCATATGCCGCCCTCAGATGGAAGTAGAGAACTCGGAGTGCCGCGTTGTGTCTCTCTATATACCCCGATGGAGCATGGACTCTGCAGGCGGAAAGAATGTGCATAATCGTTTCCTGTTGACTATGGCACGCTCTGCACGTTGTTGGGGTGTCCATTTTCATGATGTTCTTTTTATACCATCTGGTATTTATTACTCCATCCTGACACGCCATCACAAATCCCTCCGTCTCTGACTTAAGGCTAGCCGACTTTAGAAAGGCGAAAAAAAATTCTTCCGACAGATCTTGGTCTTTTAAACTCCTGAAAAATATGGAGTGCAGTCTCTTACTCATATGATGTTCGAGTAATGTATTCGACTGAGACTTCCGGATCAGTCTTGCTAGCCTTCTTTGGTCCGCTTGAGTGATCGGTGCTCCAGCTCGCTCAGGATCGATCGACACGCCGGTTATACCGAGCTTCTCCAAGGCTCTCTGTCCAGCTCGAAATAGGAAGGCTCCGTGGTTCGCGAGTTCATGCTGAGCTACAAACTTCAGAAGCGGATCTTCACTTCTTAGGACCCTTACTGCTGTTTCCAATGTTTGTTGATAGTGTTGATATTCCAAACATTGCAATCCTCTACCCCCCTGGCTTCGGGGAAGGTATATCCTCTGAATCGAGCTATTTGGGTGAAGGCTACGATTCATGTTCATCGTTTTTCTTGTTGACCTATCAAGATCGAGGAGTTCGTTTACCGTCCAGTTTACCACCCCGAAAGAGTAGGTAAGTATCGGGATGGCTAGCATATTTGTAGCTGATACTTTGTTCTTTCCTGACAGCTGTGATTTCCAGATGTCTCTCTGCTTCTTCTTGTAGCTGGCTGATAAGGCGTCCTTTATCTGGGTTGTCTCCAGTACTCCCCTCTGTTTCATCCCGAGAAACTTGTAAGTTTCTCCCTCTTCCAGACGTCGAAAAGTCATTCCATCTTCCAGTTGGATATCTTCTCCTGGATCATCAACCCTTCCCCTGCGGAGATGAAAAACAGCACACTTGTCCAAACCAAATGACATTCCCATTGCAGAGGTGTAGTCGGAAACGATATTCAATAGTTGCTGTAGTGCGGTCCTGGAGGGAGCGTAGAGTTTCAAGTCGTCCCGTACATAAGGTGGGAGATCAGGTGGTTCCTTCTGCCTGGTGGACCGGCCTTGTATCCTATTTTGCTTGCCCTCAGCTCAATTGATAGTGGCATGAGTTTTATGCAGAATAATAACGGGCTTAGCGAATCTCCCTGGAACACTCCTCTTCTGTACCTCACCCATCCCGTATAAACGGTTCGTCCCTCTGCTCGGATGGCAAACTTCGTTTTCCACAACGCAATGATGCTTTCTATCGCATGGATGATGTTAGGGTGGACTTTCAGCATTTTTAATAGTCGTATGATCAGGTCGTGCGGCGAGGTGTCAAATGCTTTCGCGTAGTCTAACCATGATGTATGTAGGTCGCGCTTGTAATGTCTGGCGTCTAGGCATACGCTCTTGTCGATCAGCAAGTGGTCCTTGCATCCTTGCACTCCTTTCTTTGCTCCCCTCTGTTCGTAGATACTGTCCCACACTGGTCCAATAACCCTCAGAATTCGATCTTGCATAACACTTGTGAGTATCTTGTACAGTGTGTTGAGGCAAGTGATTGGGCGATAGTTCTTGGGTTGCCCTAAGTCCCCTGATTTTGGTATCAGCACTGTCCTACCCTCCACCAACCATGAAGGAATGGGCTCACGGCGAATCAGCATTCCGCTGAATAATCTTGCCAGGTGTTTATGTGTAGCCGGAAAGCTCTTCCACCAGTAGTTCTGAATACCGTCTGGTCCGGGTGCTGTGAAATCATTCTTGTTCTTAAGGGCTTGTCTAATATCTTCGGCTGATATTTCAGAAAGTTCGTCGTTCTGCTGTAGGGTTTGATCACACATCTGCTGGAATCTGGGAAGTGCTGGAGTATCCCTGGTTTTTGCTGGTTGTTCGTACAGGCTTTTCCAAAACTCTTCGACGTCCTGAGGTGATGGTGGGTTTTGCACCTCTTGCTGTTGAGGTTGAAATAATTTCGATGGTTCCGCGGTGAAGGTGTTGTTATCTTTGATCCATCTTTCTCTCCTTATCAATTTCTTTCGTGCTGCTACAAGTGATCTTATTTTATTTACAGCTTTCTGCTTCAGTAGATGAACTGTGGGCAAGTTAACGGTACCATGTATAGCACGAAGCTCCTCAATCATCTCCCTCATTCTCTTGCTCGGTTAAGTTTTTCTTTTCAGAACATCTATGACACATTGGTACCAAGATGCCTGCTGCCTCATTGATTTTATTTTGATGTCAAGTCGATTTAGCCTTTTCCTATGCTTATTATTATTATTCGCAGCTGTACTTTTCGGTGGACATAGTAGATAAGCGGCTGCTCTCACTGCAGCCTCCACCTCTTCCAGTGAACAGGTCTCGTTAAGATGATCTTGAATGATGCTATTCAAAACGGCTAGATCTTCAGCCTTGTGTCTTGATTTTATCCGGGTGGGTTTGATCAGTGGGTCTCCAACGGCAGCCTCAAATGCCTCTTTTGTATTGTCGATTAACTCTGATGAATCTCTCACTGTCCTTGGCCTTTGTTGCTGTCGGTCTGGAGCATCTGTCTGGACAATTATCGCACCACAGACCATGCAGCCTATTCATGTATCTCCTTCTGTCGGGTCCTGATCTTCTGTATAGCGCAGACAGCAGGCTATGCTGCTCGGGCGTCCACTTGTGGCGTCCCCTTTGTGCTGTCCTGTTTCGGCTGCCGGTTCCGACTACGGGGTGCTCTTGCGAGCTTTGAATCCCTATGCGACCGACAACCTGAACTCTCTCCTCGTCGATGTCCTCCTCGTCTAGAGGCGTAGCTTTTTGTGTGGCAGGCGCCCGCCTTCTTAGCGTTCTGCCGTTGGTGTCCCGCATGCTGTCACGTCCGGCACCAACTCCAGACGTGCCCTGACGATCCCCAGGCAGCGACTGTTTTCCGAGGCTTAGCTGATTTCTTTCCGACATCGGCTGAGAGTGACCGGGGTCCGCGGGATTGTCACACCCGTATACTACTAAGTAGTACCCCCGTGCGGGGAATATTATTATTATTATTATTATTATTATTATTATCATACTCCATTAAGAGGAGAAAAAAGATAATAGCGATAATAGCGAATTCGATGGTGTTTTTCGAGACTGATGAGGCAGAGGTATTGTATGAGATTAAGACACTCAAGAATGCAAAGGCACCAGGACATGACGGAATTAAAACCGAATGTGTGAAAACTGTTGCTGAATTGATCATCAAGCCGCTGACTAAACTTATAAACAGGAGCATTTCCACTGGTACCTTTCCGACAATCTTAAAGAAGGCAATAGTTATACCGATTTACAAGTCGTCCAATAAAGAAGAAATGAAAAATTATTGACCGATTTGCCTGACGTCAACTTTTGCGAAGATCTTCGAGAGGATCCTGAAAACACGAATACTGGGCTTCTTAACAAAATATAACTTGTTATCGCGTAGTCAATACGGATTTCAAAGAAAAAGATCTACACAGGATGCAATTGCTAGACTGATGGCTCTTATATCGGATGCTATAGATAAAAACATTCCCGCCATAGGAATATCTGTAGATCTGCAAAAAGCCTTTGATACGGTAGACCATGAAATATTGATGCAGACGTTGGAAGAGTGTGGATGCAGGGGACTATCTTATAAATTGCTGTCGAGTTACATAAACGGAAGGCAACAGTGTGCGAGGATTGGAGAGTCGACTAGTAGTCCTAGAACCATTACATGCGGAGTACCTCAAGGAACGGTGCTTGGACCTTTATTGTTTTTAATTTATGTGAATGAAATGTTCGATATCGGATTGGAAGCAGATATAATTAGTTTCGCTGATGACACGGTTCTATTTTTCACGGGAGAAACATCGTAGGCAGTTAAAAAGAAGGCAGAATATGGTTTTGGTCAGTTGTTGAATTTCTTTGACGTTAACAAGCTCACGGTTATCATGGAGAAGACAAAATTTATGTATTACACCAGTGATTTCAGAAGATCTCCAACGTTTGATAGACTCTCAGCAGAAAATGAATTCACAATAGAGAAAACAGACACAATAAAATATTTAGGAGTCCTTATAGACATCCACTTAAGATGGAAGGTGCAGGCCAATTTAGTCGTGAGAAAACTGCGACCGATGCTGAGCAAATTTAAAAACATCAGGCAAATATGTGACGAAGATGAACTAAAAGGCGTGTATCATGCATTCATAGAATCACACTTAAACTATGGCATACTAGCATGGGGTGGAATGGCCAACTGCCACTATGCAAGAATAGAAAAAATGCAGAAATGAATATTGAAGATTATTTACAAGAAACCTATCACTCATTCAACGGAAGATCTATTCAGGACTGGGAAATTGCTTACTACCAGGCAACTATATGCAAGGACCCTTCTCATATATCAGCACAATACCACTACACCTGTACCTGAGAAAGGCAGAAAATTGAGGAATAAGCACATAAACCTGCCTAAATTAATTAATTAAATAAAACGAGTACTCTTAGAACATTTACCTACCTCGCCCCACTTTTGTACAATAGGCTTCCAGAGCATTTGAGGGACATTCGGTCTCATTCCAACTACAACAGGCAGATAAGACACTGGATAGAACAACAACACTGGAACTTTTGGATTTCCTTCTGGAATAGAAATAATTTTATTTAGTTATTATGGACTTTTGGTTTAAGTAATTACTCACTTTCAGCATTAGATTGTGATTAGAAAGAATAAAGTAAACTCACCTCCATCTGTGCATAAATGCGTATGTAGATAAGTAAAGTTATTAACACAGACAAGTGCTTGGACTTTTGTGGTCTTTAAATGTTTGTTGACGATTGTGTATTGGTGGATTTATTTGTATTTTCTTGTTATTTTGGGTCAATAAACATTATTATTATTATTATTTTATTATTATCTCAGAGTCAACTTGTCGGTGGAGCTCTTCCCTATCGTCCTGGTGTTCTGCCTCACTTGGGTTGCAAGATGGACTTTCAGCGTCAATTTCTTCTGGCTGTTGTTGCCTAGGCATGTGAATCTCATCAGAGGTGTTGGTGTCGCTCTCTGTAACTGGCGGACGCTGAAGTTCTCGTTTAATTGCGTCGATTCTGGCCATTGGTATTAGTTCATTTCTCAGAATAACGCGGTACTGGTCTGCCACCCGTTGTTCAGTGACATTGAGATTTGGGTAGGCGTTGCAGAATTCCTCATGGAGCCTTTTCCTATAGTTGTTCGTGTTCTGCCCTAGTCCCGTGATGGAGTTATATATGCGCACAATAGTTTCATATATGGACGTTGTCCACTACATGCGCTTTCTAACTAACCCCGCTTGGGTGAGCACTGGCTGAATATCCTGCGCAGTACCTTCAGCGGTTCGAGTCCGCAATTGAATTGGACTCGTTAGTTGCATGATTATTATTATTATTATTATTATTATTATTATTTTAATAACAGTACATTCTTATAAACCACAAAAAATTATATGATCAACCATTGCATCGACATATGCGATCAGCTGCAGACCTTGGCCACCTTTTTGCACTGTCAGAGAAGCAGATAAATTTATATTTGATCTGATTAGTCATTTCACCAACGATGTTATCAGCTGATTCCTTGTTTTGAAGGTAAAAGAGAATAATATTATAAATTTCTATTGAACTAATATTATATTAACGGTAGAGAGAAATTAGGGCAGTGTCCTCACTTATCGGTGAGGGCTAAGCGATTTCGGTATGCTGTACCCCGAGCCCACCAAACAATGCACTTTGGTAAATCTTGATACCAGATACAAATTTATTCCAGGTGTAACATGTCAAAAACCTGAGCATATTTTGGAAATATAGATAGGTACCTTTTTACGGAATCCCAACTTTCACATTTGAACTTGAAACAGTTTATACGATTTCACAAAATGAGTTTTCTAAACACGACACGTGTTGCGCTATCACAAAAGCATCTTCAGGTGGGTAAAGATTCAATCATGGATTTTCATCAGTATCGGCCACATAAATTCAAAATTTCACATTTGAATTCCTTTCATTTCTCTTGAACTGCTAATAGGCCACGTTATTAGCACCAAAGAATCTATCCCGATACGCCTGAACCTCTTGATCTTCATGTTGAAAGTTGCGACTATTTTCATTCAAACTCATCGAGCCTTTTCTATTTAATTTCAGGGACTAGCACAATCAGGCAGTTGGGGTTGTTTCGACGAATTCAATCGAATTGAGTTGCCAGTACTTTCCGTAGCTGCACAGCAGATCTACATTGTGCTACAAGCAAGAAAAGAAAGGAAGCCTGTTTTTGTTTTCATGTAAGTTAGAATTAGTCTTTTTGATTATCTGATGATTCTCGATGAAAATTGGATCGTACATTATAGAGAGAGATTGGATTCGTTGAATTCTGATTATTTCAAGATCCAGATTCAAAAATACATGATGTTTCATCATAACCGGGACATATATTGTCGGTAAACGACATCGGGAGAATCATTTTTGCCTTATGACATATACCTCGTTTTCGACGCCTCAGCGAGATACAGCAGCAAGCGTACGTTTAAATAAAGTACTCAATTTGGGATTTCCTGACAGAAGACGTCATCAACGCGAAAATGACGAATGAAGGTGACGTCATAATGACGCTGACATTTGACCGTTATCTAAACGTCAAAATGACGTCAACTTTGAGATCTATATGACTTCTGACATGACGTTTAAGGTACGTCATTATGACGTACACTTGTTGCCTGGGGGGTGTTTGGTCAACTTTGAGCGATATTCTGATGAGTGTATGGGTGTATTGTATAATCCTCAAAGTGGTCGGTGTCGTTCCTTAAACTAAACATGTTGGCTAGCAACTCCATCATCTTCATTTGAAGTTGGGCCTGGTTCTCCATTATCCGCATTACCGAAATGGCTTCACTTTCTTCGGGAGCTTTGTTGAGATTTTGCTGGTCTATTTTGGCTTATTCTTGTAGATTCTCACAAAACACAAACGATTTTCACTCACAAAATAGGATCCTCAATTTCTTTCCTAGAAAGAGGAAATCTAATCCCACCTCTGATGTTAGATTTAATAAAACACGTGGTTGGTATTTTTATCCACAAAGTAAGATGGCGGTCGGTTATCTAGCACGTGGAGGTGCTCTAACAAAGGGTCAGGTACAAAGCGTACCGCCCGACAAGTAGTTCAAGTAATTGTATGTTCGGCCTGTGCAAAAGAGAGAGCAGGTAACATTGGAGCACAGAGTTCACAGAGCATAGGTTCTATACTCTTATTCTATCTTCGACATTCGTCGTCGGACATTATCAGTATGTTTTAAGAGGGGTCAAATTAACATTTGCTAACATCTATATATATTTCAATATACTCGAATTATTCAGTAAAATTCAAATACCCTGTCAAATTCTATCAGCTACTGTTTCTCGGCAACGAAAATTAATATGTATACTCAGAACCTTAGAACAGACTCATATTTCACATTAATACTTAACTCAGAGTAGGGAGTTCGACTCTCAATGAAGTTTCACTGATTTTTTTTAAATTGATTTTGCAATCTGAAATGTTTCGACATACAAATTCAAAAATTATGGGCCTAAGAACACAAGCTGTGTCATGTTTTTTTATTATTTCAGATATTCGAACGGGACATTTGAATGGCTGTAAAAACGAAACCGTTCGATATTTTTCGATTCTGATATTCGTGTTAGGTATGAAAGTAAGTACAATCGTGAAAAATTTCATCAATTTCGAGTGAAATTTTTTTTTCGCTGTAGACATGTGAAAAAAAAGTTGTGTTCGATTTCTGAAAAAATTTTTTCACAGATATTCTTTAAAAATTGTGTTAATTTAGGAAATGAAAATCAATTTGGCAACCGAAAAAAAAAATCACGAACATTGCAGGTTTTCCGCCATTTTGTAATTTTTTTTTCGGTGCTCTACACCATTTCTGAATGAAGCATCCAAAAATACTACGATATGACAAGAAACCATTACTTCCAGTCTCATACATAACCGACCACACTCAATATAATAACGCTCGAAAATGACATTAAACACCGTGTATCTCCCTTATGCTTCGAAAACGGAAAATATTTCATAAGAAAAAAATGATTCTCCCGATGTTCTCTACACGTCATATGAGTTTGTCCAGTTTATGATGAAACACCCTGTATATATGACTTCAACTTTTAACGAATTGACTAGGTAGGTGCTGATAATATTATGTATACTCTCCCATGAATTAATATATAAAAAATTTTTAGCCTTGAGAAAGAGGTAATCTTCCTCGAAACGTCGGCATAGTTAAGAAATAAAAGTTACAAAATAGTCCAATTTCCCGATTTTTTATTTCCAAATCTAAAGGAATGGACGTTAACCCACCAAATAATAAAGATGTTTTTTACGGACGTGTAAAAAGCATTTATTATTGAATCTTACTTCAGAATTGTTCCAATAAAGAACTGTTAATAATAATAATAATAATAGAAGGAGAGTGGAAATTTTCTTTAATGATCCCGCACTTCCAGCGAAATTCCAAATGTTGCTGAAAGAATCAATCTTTCGAAAGTACTGTTTTGCGCTGCGTTGACGGAACAGGTATGTTCAAACAAAAAAAGTAGTGGTCGACCAAAGAAGAAATCTCAGAGTTATTCAGCAATAATGAAAATATGATAACACAGAAGACAGAAGCTCCACGAACCTCTGTTCGGCTTTTAACTCATGTGACTGGAGTATCTGTTCGCATATTTTATTCCACACGATTTTGAATGAAAGACATCAGTTTGTTTTCATGAAGATTGACATGTTATCAGAAAATTGAAAAGATTGATTACCTATTCGGTATGCATCAGTCACAGGCAAAATGTGGCACCTATTTTCTTTTATGGAACTTTAACAGTAGAACGTTATGAATAAGGAGAAAGCATCATGCCTTTTCATAGCTAAATTGAATTTTGATAAATTGTCCAATATTTATTTTCATGTAAATTCAGTTCTTTAGGTTAGTGATAGGTTTTCAGTAACGACCAAATCAATTCAATACTTATAGAGAATTAGTAAACATATTGCGAATCTTACTGTGCATACAAAATTACGATATATAGGTTAATGTCATCATTGTTTACATTTGGGGTAGATGAAGTAATTCAAGAAAAGACCTACCTTCAGACACCGAATATCAACGTTTAAAATTCCATAGCCTACTTGACGACGAATTTTTTGAACGCACGTTACTACTCGATTCACTCAACTCAGACATAACTAATCACTAACCATTGAAATCATGTTGTATGGAAGCTCTATGAGGTTATTATGAACAAAGATTTTGGAGTATCTGTTTGCAATTCGAAGATTGAAAACATATCATGTGGTAACATATCACGTAGAACAATAGTCCTGATTGGTTTCATAAGGTTATATACGGGTTCAGGATCTTCGAGAGCCTTCAGAGTTGAAAACTTGTGAAATTCTTTCTTAATTACTCTAGCTGACTGTTTATCTTTATCGGAATCCTTGACACAACTGATTATCCCCCGAAATTTCGAAATATATGTTTTTCATGTATTAATAATGAATTGTGAAGATTAAATGTGAAATGGTCAAGTTGAAAATTTTTATACAGGGATGGTGATAATGTTTCAATGAACATCGAATTTGGTATATTCTTAACCATGAATCCAGGATATGCTGGACGTCAAGAACTACCCGAAAATCTGAAAATAATGTTCCGTAATGTAGCAATGATGGTTCCAGACAGACAGATCATAATAAGAGTCAAACTAGCCTCCTGCGGTTTCAAGGACAATGTTTACCTCGCAAGGAAGTTTTTCACTTTATACGCCCTCTGCGAAGGACAACTTTCAAAACAGGTAATTTCTCACTTAATTCAGATCTATTGAGGATTACAAGTTAAAATAAAGATCTAACGATACCAAACAGCACCTTCTTCTTGTAATGGGACGTTTTATTCTGTTTAGCAGAGAAAGAAATTAAAAAAATTCATAAAACATCTCTTCTCTCGGTAACAGAGGCAGTCTGGGCCAATGAATGTGGTACATATTATCTGGAACGACCTCAGTATCTCCTAATTGCCTTTTGAGTTTCTTGTTTTCCAATAAAACACCCTGTATAAATAATCTATAATAAATTCATTTGAAGGTCCACTACGATTTTGGATTACGTAATATTTTATCTGTGCTGAGAACGCTAGGAGCTCAGAAGAGGGCTAATCCTAATGATAGCGAGGAAACTACGGTTATGAGAGTATTGAGGTATGCTACAATTAAAAAGATTTTCAGAAATTGACCTTTGTCTGATGAAGTAGTCTGATATATACTCACTCCGAAACGTTACTATACATAATTATAATTTCGAAGTTCCTTTTTTCAGTTCATCGTCAGGCAACAATGTTTTCTAGTTGTTTTGCTCCTGACAACTAAGTGCAAGAATTTACGCAGGAGCAAATCGGCTATTTCAATTTTTTTATTGATTGTGTTCCAGAGATTGGAAGTGAAAACCCTAAAAAGTTTCAGAAGATGCTTTACGCTTGTTTCAAAAATCAAAGTTTCTTTCTTTTGATAGTGGTTATAATTTTTATGCATATTTTAGGGATATGAATTTGAGCAAGCTGATCGATGAAGATGAGCCTCTCTTCTTATCCTTGATTGAGGACATGTTTCCTGGAATTAAGCTGACTTCTCATTCTTGGAAAGATTTGCAAAAAGCTGTTGGTAATCAGAGCCAACTAATGGGATTGGTCAATTACTCTTCTTGGAACCTAAAGATTGTACAGCTATACGAAACATCGCTTGTTAGGCATGGATTGATGGTTATGGGTAAGATTCTTCATATATTTATCATTTGGAAATGTCATGATCCAGAAAAAGTTACTCTTTATTGCATGTTATTAATTCCATCACCACAACAAATAAAAATACGGGAGCAAAATGACCCGGAGCATGAAATGACATTCACAAGCAGTAAACACAATTTTTTGGAAAATCTCTGCAAATACGAAAAAAAACCTTAAAAAATTTAAGCAAAACTATCATGAAGGCAAATTTCAATAGGGATATTTTCTCGCCTGTTCATGTTCGAGAAATCGTATGCGATAAATATAATCATAAGATTGCTTTTCTAGGTTCACATGCAATTTAGGATCGGAAACGCGCTCTCATGTGATGAGATATTCACGTTGTCACTTTGGACAAATGTTATTCCTACCAGAAATATTGCAAAGAAGAAACTATCGTTTATAATGATTTCGTCGTTTTTTTTGGGTATGTGCTAGTCAGTTCGAAAACATTTTGAGGATTTTCTGTCGTGTGAAATGTTTGTCGTTCATTGTTAGCTCAAATATTGCCGTAAGTAACTTTTGAATTCTACTAACGTACGAGGGATGTTTCCAAAGTCCTAGGAACTTATATGCAATGTTATTGCATGACAAGTCTTGACATGCTTATGCAACTATCCAGTACAATTTCAATCAGTCATCAGACTGAATGAATCATCATTTGTTCGACTGATATCTATAGACGCATTTTCATTGCACTTCTTAGTAATCTTGGAAGACGCAGGAAAATATCGAAGAGCAATAATTTTCGTTCTGTGGAAAGAAGGGACAAAACATCTGCAATTATGCAGCATTTGCATTGATTATTTGGGAAATCGATCGTTTTCAAACCGGTAAAACACGTCGGTAAATGAAAGAACATTACTGCCGTCGAAGACCTACTGAAAGAGGACAGGCGAATTACTATTAGGCAAATTAGTGTGCATCAAATTCTAATATATATGTTACGGCTAAAGATAGGTGTGAGCAAACTTAAGTTTAGCCGGCTAAACTTAGGTTTATATCAGACGATCGGCTAAAGTTCGATAAAGAGTTTATTGGCGTCGCGGAATTTCATCTTAGCCGGTTAATGTGCACATTAACCAAAACCAAGGAGATATAGGAAGGGAGGCGCAGGTCACCAGTTCGTCGGGAAAATTATGACGTCATTAGACGCTTATGTCAACCTAAATTGACAGAACTGGAACTGGTGTCTTTAGCAGTGACGTAGCTTAACGACGTAAATTATTCAGGTTAGGAAAGATTAACTTCGTCATTAGTGAGTGCTGAGAAGACTTTTAAAAGTTATTGGTACTTTATAAATAAGTTTGTCAATGTAGAAAATGCTGAAAATTGAATGTTCAGTCTATAATTAATAATTATTCAATTCATTTTGCAGATTCTTATTCGAAATTCGCTCGATAGAATTCAAAATTACGTTCAATATTTTTCGGGCCTACAATACAAGAAGATGCCAGGATTCAAAGGTTGATTTAGATATTTTGAACGAAAAATCCCTATTGATAGAGATATCGACAAGATGAATATATTAAAAAAGTACTATTGACAAAAATTAACAATAAAATTGATTGTCAGAAGATTTGCTGAGTTGTTTTCTGAATCTGAGAAAAGTTCTCATATTGAAATTTGTCTTATCTGCTTTGGACGCTTAGGCTATACATTCCATATTCAATTTCATTATTGTCATTATATCAATACATTTTTGATTAGTGAGCTAATAATTCCTATTTGAATGATATAGGATGATTGTTGAGTATTTCTCATCCATCTCGGTTCAAGATATATCAGTATAGAGAGAAAATTTTATATGTTAGTTTGAGGTATATACCAAAAAATAATACTACATTTTAAATATTTTGACCTATATTATGACAGCATATTTTAGGGCAATATTGAAACACGGGACTGCTAATTACTTATAGAATATGTATGAAAAGATACAGTTATAGAACATTAATGAGAAGCTACAATTGGGATGGTATGGTTACATTGGTTCACATTCATTTCAATTATCTCTTTTAACTAACCCTTTTAATGATAAGCTTCTGTGTTGTCAGGAATCATTAAGTTACTACAGTTTTTTTCTTTAGGTGTTTATTACGACATTGGTTTCACTCTATCAAACCAACTTATAGAACTGAGCTAGAACTGAGCCATATGATAAATTTTTTCTACTCAACATATCCATATTGATTTAAATATTGACTGCACCGTTTTATTTCTTTCATAAAGCTCATTAATGGTACTTTCCTACTGAACTTCTAGTCGAGACGCTTCTCTTAGAAGTTCCAATAACAGTTAACTATTATATAGGATAGTGTTTTCCTGCAGTAGCTGGAATTAAACCTCTTATCCGGAAACAATATACCTAAAAACAAAAATTAATTGGAAGAAATTTTCTACTAATCTGTTGAAGAAGAACAAGGACCAATATGACTACGTTATTTTAACAATGAGAAAACATCCTTGAAAAACTTTAACAAGAGAACAGGCTTATGTTGATGAACCATTGCATAATAGGATTGTTTCCTTCTCTATAGTCTCCTTATTTTACAAAGTACATGCAGGTATTTGATGTGCCTCAAGTTAATTGTTGACATATACACCAACTACATATTTTTTTTGCTGAATCTTCTAGGGTACCTATATGTGTTGAACATTTCGATGGAAACTGATTATGTTACGAGAAAAGTTATAAAGGAGCACATGTAATAATGAAAAATTATTTTATATACCCCGCCTTTCTGAGTTGAGAATTGAAATAATACATTGGTTTTCAGCACATTTCTGACAAGGTACTTTTTGAAATATCATACTTACTAAATGTATCACGAAAAACTGAATTGCTTTCCACTATCGTACTTGTTCATCAATTAGAAATAGTTTATACTTATATGGTTTTCTCACATATTTCCTGGAAGTTCATCTTTACTCATCTGTCTTTCCTATATCATGATATTTACTCAAGTAAACTCTTATATTATCAAGCAGTTTTCGTTGTCCTACTGCATTTTTTCCACAGGTATCTATAGGTCAGATAATTATATAGCAACATTTTTTCTTCTTTTCATTTAGCTCATATGCCTTCAGTACTGAACTTCAGAAAGTTATATTACTGTTGATGTACTTCAAATTTTAAATGTCTGCACTAACTGTTCTCGTAAACTGTATCAGATATTATAGTGATAAATTAGGTTTGATAGCTCCGGATGTAGAAGTTTCTGATGCAATATTGTAAAAACCAACGTTTTCTCTACGGATCACATCATTCTGTTTGAGAATGTACATCTAACCTCTAACCTCCCATTTCGTCGATTTACATTGTGAAATTTCTATACTATCTACGCCAATGAGCGCTAGTGTGACGTCATTGGACGCAGTCGAGTATTTCCGATCTCCACTTGCGCCTCCTTTCCTATACATTGAACTCTATGGGAACTGGAATGGCATCGCGATACAGGCAAAGTGAGGAAGAGTGAAAGGGAAGATGTAGAGCAACCTTTCTCTCTCGCACGCCGTTGCTATTAGCAACGTAAACATTTCAATGTGCGGGAATGAAAGAATGAACTGAAAATATTTGAAGGTTTGATACTGTGCTGGGACGAGGGTTTACGAATAATTGATGTAGGATTCAGAGAAAATATTGACTGACAGAAATCCTCAATTTATTGAATCTAAAAAACGTTGATCACATTATTCACAAATTTGACAATCTACGAAATTATCCTACCTAAAAAACGTTGACCAAGCTCAAGAGTGGTATCTCACCGTTATGACAGCAAGTTTACAATCAAATGAACTCAATAGAAGGCTCAATGTAATAAAAATTCAACAATTAAGATTCGCTCTTCAAGAAGATGTCGACTTGTGGAAATGATTAAACTAATTCAGCGAACAAAAGAAAGAACCGCCACACATGGACAAGTGACAAGATTTCCACAACATTAAGATTTTGATGAAATGGAGCGCCTGACTTTCAGACAACCCATCATACACATATTATACAGGATGTCTCTGTACAACTTTCCCCCCTTCCATCCTGTGCAAGGATAAATTAGGAAAAACTAATTTTCAGCAGCATAGGTCGGAACAGCATACGTTTTTAAGTGGGACGAGTGAAAAATTCCGCGTTCTTCACCAGTTTTCGGAGATACCAAAACATAAGTATGATCATGAATTTTCTTTTTTATTTTGAATGATTTGCATAGTAAAATTCTGATATTATTAAAAGAGATAGCATTAACATTTATCCCGTTTTCCAGAAACTGAAGAAATTCTGGAGCCTGCACATGACTCTCCCCATCAAAATCAGGTACAAATTTACTTAGATCTCCCAAACCAAATAAATTATCGTTCATAGTTAAATTTGAAATTTGTTGTTGTCCTGAATGATGAGCAGTCTGTACATTCAACCCAGGAAGACACACTGAGGTAAGTTAAAATTGGAACTTAAATTTGATTTGACGTTTATATTTCTTTCAGAGACACCCTGTATACGTGAACCAGATTGAACGCGTGCATGTCCACGTATGTTATTCGCTAGATTTTCAGTATCAAGATTATCAGTATTAATCAAATCAACCCCAGGAACATCCTGCATAAAATAATCATTTTCTTGATCTCCACTTCTAGCTTGATCAACTTGTACATTATTGAGGGTCATTCTCACTGTATCATTAACAATTTTTGAAATAAACATATCAAACATTCTAGACTTATCCTTTTCATGTTGATTTTCAAGGTTGAACATTCGTCTCCTTGAGTGGTGTGAATACTTAACTTGTTTGGGTGTTCTTGAATCACTTTCCTTCACCTTTGGGACAGCTCCATGTTCCTGATTTTCCTGTTTCCCGTTTTCTTTCCTTTCAGTACGTACCGCCGGAGACAGGGTTCGTGCATTTTCAGTACGTACCGGAGACAGGGCTCGAGCATTTTCAGTGATGTCGTCCTGTAGCTGGTCTTTCTCCATATTTTTTCTGACACTTCGTAGGTGGTAATTTTCTCTCCTACTATCCATTTATTCGCCTTAAGTTGGGCGCCAAGATGTGCTGGGACGAGGGTTTACGAATAATTGATGTAGGATTCAGAGAAAATATTGACTGACAGAAATCCTCAATTTATTGAATCTAAAAAACGTTGATCACATTATTCACAAATTTGACAATCTACGAAATTATCTATCTTACCTAAAAAACGTTGACCAAGCTCAAGAGTGGTATCTCACCGTTATGACAGCAAGTTTACAATCAAATGAACTCAATAGAAGGCTCAATGTAATAAAAATTCAACAATTAAGATTCGCTCTTCAAGAAGATGTCGACTTGTGAAAATGATTAAACTAATTCAGCGAACAAAAGAAAGAACCGCCACACATGGACAAGTGACAAGATTTCCACAACATTAAGATTTTGATGAAATGGAGCGCCTGACTTTCAGACAACCCATCATACACATATTATACAGGATGTCTCTGTACAATACTGATTGGAAAAATTCACTTTTTTCTCTATTTCCGAAATTGTTCAAATCTTTCAACGAGTCGGTTCGTTCTAAAAATAATTAATCATTGGTTTGTCATTCTAATCGAAATTTCTAAAAATTTTCACGAATATGCACTTTTTTTAGTGATTTATGATGTTAATCATAATTTCCTGAATTTCGAGAACCAAATTTTTAATAATCACCCTTGCAGCCTTGATGAATTCATAAAATTGAAGCTTCAGAGTAATTTGAATATAAATATTAATTATAATCGTGAGGCAAGAATATAGGAAATGATCTGAAAAGCCTCGGATAAAGCTTTGGAATCATATGAAAAACAGTGTCTGTCTGTCTCTGGAGCAGAGACAGAGTCTTCTCTGGTGTCAGTGCGACAGATTTTAAATAATCCAAATAGTTCAATATATAAAAGGAACCATATCTAAAAGCAAAGAACAAAATTGCTGAAATATTTTTATCTAACATAATTGGGACAAAAATGTTACATTTGCTTAACAATTATTCCCTGGCTAGCCCTAGTGCACTCTTCATGGTCAAAATGAATCCTAAAGCGAATGCCTTTCGACAGTGAAGAAGAATATTGGTATCATCAATTTCCAATGATTCTAAATATTCTATAGTTTCACTGAAAATTTCCTCAACATACCTCAGGGAAGAAGATCTAATTGGAGCTTTAAACCCTCTCTGGAACGGATTTCTAGAATTAAGAATGTCAAACACTCTATCAATTTCTCTAATGAATTCAACGGTAGCGGCATTATCTTTGAATTGTAAGTTCTTACATTTTTTATCAAGAAATTCAATAGCATCCGCTACCCCATTACTCATTGTTTGAGTAGCTAATCTGACATTCATAATTCTATTTTTATATTATAATTGATATGCTGAGATGAGAGGGAATTAGCCAACCTTAGACCTTCCTCTCTTTGAACTTTTTCTAATTCCTTGACAAACTGCCAAGAAATGTATTCTGTGGGGGACTGCATTTTTTTCTGCAAACGTATTTCTACGGATACCAATTTTTCCTTTCTGTAGCTTTGGTCCAAAGTTGCAAAGTAAAAGGTTTTCGGAGAGGGAACCTAAAACAATGAAAAACATGAGGTATAATTCCTAATTATTTACTGCTTCTCTCCTTTTGTGGATTCTCAGTTCCTGTAAAACTGATCAGGATGGATTGGTTTACGTGATACCAACACTTCTCAGAAAAAATATTATATTATATTATATTTATGTCCCCTGCATTATGGCATCCGTTTCCAACACAATACTGGACCATTGTTGTTATCAAATTCTTCTTATTCAAAATGTTTTTTGTTACTGCAAAAACCAATTTTGTCACTCTGGGAAACACATAGACTTGAAAAACACTCACCAAAAAACTATATTCAAGCTTTGAAAAAGCACAAGAAATTTTGTTCAACAGCTAACTTGGCTTGATATATAGACATTTTTCGAGTTTCTTAGGAATGTAAATCGGAAGTATATGGCTTCTAAACAATTTTTCACCACGATTTTTACTAAAATACTGACAAAAAGACATTAAACAATGTAATTTAAAATCGATCTACGAAAATGACATTTAAATTTAGGTTATAATAGTGTAAACAAAAACACGCTAGAGAGAGAAAGGTTGCTCTACATCTTCCCTCTCTCTCGGTCACACTTTTCCTCGAATTTTGCTACCTACGAAGCCATTCCAGTTCCCATAGAGTTCAATGTTCCTATATCTCCATGAACCGATACGAAACGGCTAAAAAAGTATTCGATGGACGTGCGGGGCTGCGAAGTCTCGTGAATAGTCGGATGGAAGGCTACGCGCACGTGTTGCAATGCTATTCTCCAGTACCGCGTCATCTTGCATAGTAATTGCTTGAGCGCCGGTCCTTTGTATTCTTTTTTTTTTTGGTGTAGCAGGGGGAACCACCCTCATCTCCTGAGGGGGAACAGTGTGGGGTTTCTCACTCTCCTGAGCTCGAGACCCACTAAAAACCCTACTGCTTCTTGAATTTTGGTTCCGGGCATTTGCCTATAAACCGTTCATCTCTTGGTCGGTTTTCTTCTCGCACACTATCGTGCTGGGATTTGTGTTTTTATCCTCTATTGGATTATGACTTTATTGAATTTTTCAATAAGTTTCTGTTGTTATTTTAATTTCTTTTCAATTGATCTCTTGGTCTCCTTCGGTAAATTCGCATTCTCCTTTTGTCTTCCTCTGGGTCGTAGTCCACTAGTCTCCTGAGTTCTTGATTCGGATGGTTTTTCGCTTTTCGAATAATTTCTCTGCTTTTCTGTTCATGAATTCCGTTATGGTTTCCCATTTCAGGTCCTTATAAATCTGTCTATTCCTGACCAACCAAGGTGCATCTATTGCACATCGTAGCAGCTTGTTTTCAGTGGCCTGAATTCTTCTGATATGGCTCTTTGCCGCGAAACCCCAGGCAACTGATCCATAAGTCAGTTGAGGCCTAGCAACGGCTTTGATTATCTTCAATTTTGTCTCTTTCGACATGTGGCTTCTTCTTCCTATCAGAGGATAGAGTCTATTCATCGCTGCTTTCGTTTTGTCGATTGCTTGTTTGATATGACTTTTCCAGGTAAGTCCTTTGTCAAGCGTTATTCCTAAATATTTGGCTTCATTTTTTCAGTCGATTTCTTCGCCGTCAACATCCAGTTTTGTTGTGGGTCGCAGTCTTCTCTTCTGTAGTAATATTGCTTGGCTCTTTTGTCCATTGAGCTTGATTTTCCACTTTATGCACCAGTCATTTGTTTCGTCAATCGACTCTTGTAGAACTCGTTCTATTATTTCAGGGTTTCGGTGTCGAGTTGCTATGCCTGTGTCGTCAGCATATAAGGTTAGCATGGTTCTTGGATTTTTCGGAATATCGTGGATGTATATGTTGTACAGAAGTGGCCCAAGTACTGATCCTTAGGGTACTCCAGCCTCTATATCTCTTGTTGAGGAGCATTCTCCTCCCACTTTTACGTAAAATCTTCTATTTTTGAGATAATTCCTGATCAACTTGCATATTTTGATCGAATATCCAGCACATCTCATCGTATATATTAATCCTTCATGCCATACTCAGTCGAATGCTCTGGCGACGTCTAGTAAAATAAGACCTGTAGCCTGTTTATTTTGGAATCCCTCTGTTAAGTACTCTGTGAGCCTTAATAATTGTTGTTCTGTTGAATGCTCTCTTCTGAATCCGAACTGTTCTGGTGGTATTAGTTCCAGATTTTCGGTTTCCTCATTTAGCCTCGTGGCGATAATTTTTTCTACTACTTTTCCTAACGCCGACAGTAGACTTATCGGTCTGTAGTTTTGTGGAAACTTCTTCTCTTTGAATGGTTTATTGAATACTATAACTTCTGCTGTTTTCCATTTTTCTGGGTACTGTTCTGTCCTCATAATTCCATTTGCGATATTTGTTAGAGCGGCTATACCTTTTCTAGGTAATTTCTTTGACATAACATTCGTTATTTTATCGCTTCCGGGAGCTTTTCTCTTCTTCAAACTTCTAATTATTTTCTTGATTTCATTTGGCGATGTTGGCTTGTCTATTTCAGCAGTCGCTGGTAATTCATCAATTTCTTCATCATTTTCTTCAACCAGTTCTTCCAAATGTTCATTATCGTCGTCTATCCTGTAATTTATTCTCGATTCTCGTTCGATCGAGTCCGCCAATGCATCTGCCTTATCAGTAATGGTATAAGCTATTCCCCTTTCTCCGTGTAGGGGTGGAATTTTAGTCTTTTCTCCTCGTAGGCTTTTTTGCATTCTCCATGCAGAATGATCGATTGTATTCAGTTCTTGAACCCTTTTGTTCGATCTGCTTGTTCTTAGATCTTTCAGGGCATTTTTCAGAACTTGGCTATGTCGGTTGAGGTTCCTTCTATTTAGACCATTTTTGTTCATCCTATATATTCTTCTGAGTCTTCGATTTTCTTGTAGGAGATCTTTTACTTCTTTAGGCGTCTCGCCATGCGGATGACTTGGTGCTGGTCTCTTCACTCCTCTCGTGCTTTTTTCGTAAGCTTTTAATATAATCTCTTCCAGTTTATCAACCGCGCATTCCAGATCGTCTGGAGTGCTTATTGTTGGAATTTCTGTTATTTCCGATTGTATTAAATGGCTGTATTTAGTCCAATTGGTATATTCTCTTATTTCCAGCAGTTTTTCTCTTGGTTCTTCTCCAATTGTCAATTCCACGGGATTTTGGTTTGAGGTTCCATCTTCCAAAGTCGAGTCCAAATCGAGAATTCTTGAGTTATATTTTTCAATATCGCGATATCTATTACATCTGATATTCCTCTTCCAAAAGCAAGATATGTCGGTAGCTCTGGTCCAATAACTATGGCATTTTGTTTTTCGGCGAAATCCTTGAGTTTTTTGCCATTTCTATTCTCTGTTATGCTATTCCATAATGGGGATTTACAGTTGAAATCTCCGATGGAGATTTTCGGGTTTGATCCTTCCAACATGTTGTCCATCTTCTCTTCCAATAAATTGTTTTGTGGTCGCTTATATGCCTAGGTAATTTCGATTCTTTGCCGATTTAATTCGGCAACAATCGTCACTTTTTCTGTTTTTCCTTGTGTTTCGTCGGATCTACTTTCAAAGTAGTGTTTCAGATCTGTTCTCACCAATATTGCTACTCCTCCTCCGGTGTTTGTAATTCTGTCACATCTATATGTTTCATAATTCATGAAATTCAGTCTTCTGTTCCGGTTTATTCTTGTTTCCTGTAGGGCTATAATATCAGGTTGTCTTTCTGATATTATTTGTTCTATCTCGGCTTTCCGAGTGTTGATCCCGTTTATGTTCCATGAGATTATCTTGAGGGATTTCTTCCTTATATCCGTAAGGTCCATTAATTCAGTTTACTAAATAATGCTTGGAGTTTTTTCTCCATTTCCTTCTCAATTTACAACATTATCTTGATGAAAATTTTTTCCGTGAAGATATCTAAATCATCGGCTGATTCAGATATCTTTTTCTTCTCCTGTTGACTGTTCACAGCCTGTTTCATTGTAAGCTTTTTCTGTCCTTCTTTTTTCTGAACGGGTTTTGGAGTCTCCTTCTTCTTTTCCTGCTCTGTAGGTTGGGTCTTCGCTACTTACTGAATTTTTTGTTCAGAAGTTGTTGTTTTTGTTACCTTCTTTTTCTGTTCAACTGATTTTCGGGAATTTTTTTTTTCTGGTCACCAGCTTGAACTCGCTACATCCTTTGTAGCTAGCTGGATGGCCCTCTTCTCCACATAAGACGCATGTGGCATTTCTCTCTTCACCTTTTCTGGTGAGTGTGCAGTCATTGCTGCTATGACTTCCTGAGCACTTCACGCATCTCCACGAGAAGGAGCATTTGTTTTGTGCATGTCCGTACCTTTGGCACCTAAAGCACTGGCTTGGACTTTCAGGCCTCTTTTTATATTCAACCACAATACAGAGGTTGTAGAGTCGCTTCACTTCGAAGATTTCCTTTTTCTGGGTTTTAACCAGGTAGAGAGGTATTGGCTTCTTTGTCTTGTTCGATGTCATTCTGGACACCTCAGCGTCATATATCTTCTTCTCCTCCTCCATTTGGTAGGTAAAAAATTCTTTACCATGCTGCTCGAAGAATGTTGTGATTTTTCTAAAATCATCTACGGTTGACGCGATGATTTTTATACCGTCTTTAACTGTAGTTGCACGGTTGTAGCTTATCCTTTTTGTGTAGAGAGCTTTAGATATCTCTACCCAATCTGAGGTGCCCATCATCGTGATGGGTGGAATTTTATCTCTTTTAGGCACTTCCGTTGCCTTCTTGACAGTCTCCTCATCAGAAGAGGAGCTTTCTTTTCGCCCGCGTTTAGTTGGGGGCGCGTTCTGGGTTTTAGCAACTTGAGTTGCGAAATTTTTCTTCTTTTCCGGTTCTGGAGCTACTTCCTGTTTGGAGGAATTTTTGGGGACCGCTACCGGCTTTGCAATTTCTGCAAATGTGGGGGATTTCTGTGCCGTAATCTGTTTTGCAATTTCAGCAAAACTGGGGGATTGAGGCGCTTTATTCTTGTTAACTTCCTCTCTCAAGAGGCGTATCTCCCCGACCAACTGCGACACGGTTTCAGTCAGTTTATTTATTTGAGCTTTCAACTGCCCATTCTCTTCTTTGAGCCTTACAAGCTCCTCTGCATCTCCATCGCTGAATTCTTCGGTGTCCGTAGCTTCCATGTAGGAGCTTTCATTGTCTGAGACCTCCAACATGGCTTTTTGTCCGTATTGAACTATATGAGGTATTTCGGAATAATAATGAATATTGGAAATCTTTACAACTATGTTACTATTAAGCTATGTGGCTAAATTAAATATTTTCTATACTATCAGAAAAATAAATCGACTCACCAGTGATATCTGTGGAACCAGCGATCTGGGATCTGGACTCGAGACTGAATACACTGAATTTGAACGAATTTCCGCTCTATAACACATACACTTATAGAACTTACAAAAAACTTCGGAAGTTTCGTAGACGGAATCATAAATTCCGCAGTCTCGCCAGTGTACACTTTCATCTCCGCTTTCACTTTTACGGCACTGGGACACTTCGACTTTCTCGTCCGCTTTCTCTTTTATAGCATTAGGAGCACTGTAGCACGTCTTCTCTTGTCAAGCGAATGACTCGTAATGTCCTTTGTATTCGTTTCCATGTCAGTGTCGTCGCAAAATCCAGCAGAGCTGAAAACAAAGTTTGACAGTGAGTTTTTTGAGTTACTGACATCAAACCGAACTGATAATACTTTTTATTTGAGTGAAGAACAAAACGATAGAGTAATCTAAGAAGTAAGGTCAGCCAAGCGTTCAACACTGCAGAATAGGCGGTTAAAAATATTTGATATTTGCACCATTGGCGGCGCAAAAAAACTAATAGAAAAAAAATAGTCCTCAAACCAATAATATCATCCCAAATGAACAGCAGGTGTCAAGTGGATCTAATTGACATGCAGAGCAATCCTGATAGTGATTTCAAATTTATTTTAGTGTATCCGGATCATTTAACCAAATTTGTTAAAATCCTCCCTCTACGTACAAAAACAGCATTAAAAGTAGCAAACGTACTTCTTGAAATATTTTGCATATTTGGTGAACCATCAATTCTACAATCTGATAATGGTCGTGAGTTTGCCAACAGAGTTATTACAGAATTATGCTCTAAGTGGTCAGGCTTAAAAATGGTACACGGCAAACCTCGACATAGCCAATCACAGGGCAGTGTTGAACGATCCAATCAGGATATACAAAACATTTTGATGACGTGGATGTTCGAACAAAAATGCTCAAAATGGTTAGAAAAAGTTCTTAAATTTGTACAATTACGAAAAAATTCAGCATACCACGACGGTATCAAGAGAACGCCGTATAAAGCAATGTTTGGAAGTGAAATAAAAGTTGGTTTGAAATCATCGTCTCTGCCCGAAGAAGTGATAAGTCAGTTAACAACGGAAGAAGACCTAGAAGAAGTTATAGATAACTTGAAGGTTGATAACCACTTGAATGATAAAGAGCAGACCTCTGAACTTCATATCCCAGACAATACCAGCACGCTTTGTGAAGAACATGGCATTCTAATTGAGAGAAAGACATGTCCCCTCTGTACAAAAGAAACAGATATTGAATATAAGCGTTCAGAAGCAGAATTGAATTTACAGTACCAAGCCACTAAAATGAAACAAGGTTCTGCTGCGAACTTTCCAGAATATCATATAGGCGATACTGTAAAGGCGTAACATACTGTTATCACGTCCCGTGAACTCATGTGATATCATGTACTGCATCATTTGACGTGATATCATGCCTAGAAACAGACTTCTGTCACGTCACGTGAGCTCATGTGATATCATGTACTGCATCATTTGAGGTGATATTATGCCTAGAAACGCACTGTTATCACGACGGGTTGTCAACAATGGGTTACGTCTGAAACAGAAGGGCTTTGTTTCGATATCTGAAAGATGACCTCCTCAAGTAGTGATACGTAATGGGAAGAAGAGATGGAGATAGTGGTTACTTCTATCATAATTGGCGAGAGTTCAAAACGGGTTTGGGTATATGATATCAATGAACATAGAGAAGAATTAGGGGAATTTCATACATTGTTTCCATAGCTGTCAAGGAATAATGGTAGTTAAAATTCCACCTGCTCTTCGACTTTCCAAACAACTTTTTTTTGGCGCCTGCCCCACTTCTTTTTATGTCGAGTGACCTGTTTCTTGCATTCACGAAACACCTCCGTAACTTATCCCAAATTTCCTTAGCAGCAGGCCCTATTGATGAAGTATTGTACGACGAAATTAGTTATATAAAATTACTACAAACTTAATTCAGTGTACTATGTGTATTTGTTCTACATAGAAGCATTGGATTCAGTTTTTGAATGGGATTTAGTTCTATTCGGGAAATCGTCCACGATGATTGTAATGCTATATGGAGAAAATTGGCCCCTATTACAATGCCACATCCTACAAAAACAACATGGAAAAGGAATGCATTGAGAAATGTGGAATTTTCTGAACTGCATAGTATAGATGGCAAACACATTAACATACAGTGTCCGATAAATGATTACAAATTTATAGCAGTTGACGTAGGTTCCTATGGTAGAAATAGTGATGGTGGAGTGTTTTCCAAATCAGAAATAGGTAGACGATTCCAGAATAACAATTTCAATGTTGCAGTGCTAACACCACTAGAAAACGGGGAAAACATTCCATACGTCATCGTTGGAGATGAGGCTTTTCCTTTGAAATCATATCTTCTTCGACCATATTCTGGGAGTGCACTACACGGCAATGAACTGAATAAAATATTCAACTATGGACTGTCTCGAGCAAGCGTGTACATAGTTGAAAATTCATTCGGGATTTTGGCTGCGGCTTGGAGATATTTTCGTAAAGCTCTAGAAATACAACCAAAGTTTGAAGAAAACATAGTTATTTATGTGGTTTTTCAATTCGATGAGGTGCATTTTCCGAAAAATTTGTATCTACCATCAAAAAAACATCTACCGATAGGAGATCTACCGTCTCTCTAGTTATTTCAAGAAACAACCAAATAATATTGAGGTAAATCTCGTCCCGCCATGCAAGATGTGTTTATCCAGACTTCTCATCACGTCATATCACGCATGCTCCTCACGTGAGTGAGTATGATAGCGTGAGGTACCGTCAGTGTGTCTCTGGACAGTTTTTTACCCATAAAATGCATGGACTAATTTTGAACCACACTTTTTTGACGTGGCGTGACTTTCCATGGTAACACGTGAGCTCACGTGACGTGATAGTAGTCTGTGCACAACTTTGTTATCACGTCATATCACGCGTGCTCCTCACGTGAGTGAGTATGATAGCGTGAGGTACCGTCAGTGTGTCTCTGGACAGTTTTTTACCCATAAAATACATAGACTTACTTTGAACCACACTTTTTTTACGTAAAGTGACTTTCCATGATATAACGTGAGCTCACGTGACGTGATAGCAATCTGTTTCCGCCTTAAGGGTACGAACATACCGAAGATGCATGGATGGTGGAGGTCGAGATTGCGGTCGAGGTGTACATCGACGTCTGGCAATACATGTCGAAGATGCTTTACTTTCAATGAAACGAACTGAAAAATAAATAAGTTGCCCTGGTGAATGTCACGTGATTTGAAGAGCGCCAATAACCGTGCAAGGTACCTCGCGGCAACAGCTCGATCGTCATATAAAATCAATCTATTTTGTTCTGCGATCGACATCGCTATAAACCGCGATGATAAGCGGCGAGGGTGAACGGGTGAAACATCCTTATATGAAGGTTTGTTGTGACATCGATATAACGATCGCGACCGCCACCTCCACCGCGCTCATCCATGCATCTTCGGTATGTACGTACCCTGACAGTGGAAATACCGGAAGTAGACTGTGGCCGAGGTGATTTCAGGAATATTTTGTTGGCAGTCTTAGAAGAGAACGACGATGGACTATATGAATTGGGCAACGAAAACGGCACAATCAAACAGTTATTTTCGAGAAATCAATTCACAGTTTGTGAACAAAAATGTGTACAATTAGAAAAAGTCTTCAGTGAAATCGACTATTCGTCAGTTTGATAATGAGCAGTCAACATCAGGTGGACAAGTAGACCAACGATGTCACTGTAAAACAAAATGTGGTACACGAAAATACCGCTGCCGAATTAATAATATTCTTTGTAATTCGAAATGCCATTCTAGTTTGTCATGTTCCAACAAATAGTTCATAATTATTGCATTTTAATGAGGTTTTTTTATTTTGAATACCTACATAAGATTTGTAATGAGAGTGATATTTTTTTATTTTCGTTATGAAATATATAGTATAAGGTATACTGTTTTCAAGGCCTGATCAGACCTATATGCTCCCCTAAGCCAATAACAGTTCACCGTGAATCATTGAAAAGCATACTAATTTTTTGATTTCACTCTTCAAAGAAGAAGTTCATAAATGAAATAAACTATCACGAGTATCGGACAATTGCATTCCTTCACAATATTCCTTTTTCCCTGCAAACTTCTGCGATACAAACTCCGAAAAATTGCCTTTCCTAGAATCCTGCCAATGCTTTTCCTTCTCATTTTTAGCCGAGAGGCTACGGTTAAACTTAAGTTTAGCCGGCTAAAGATAGAAGAAACTAACATTAGAATCTCCTCGAAGATAAACCTAAGTTTAGCCGGCTAATCTTAAGTTAATGCTCACACCTATCATTAGCCGTAACATATATATAGAGATAGGTTCAAGGCAAGTTCATTACTTCTAGGATTATTTGGGTGTTATCAAGGTTTCGGCTCGCTGGGTGCCAAGTAGTTGGGGAACCAGAGAGGGAAATTCGGGATTTACTCGAGCGTGTCAGATCAATATAAGGGGACATACCTTGGACCCTGTAGAGTATCTCTACCAAAAATTAGACCTGTATATAGAGGGAATTGTATAGGACAGAATAGTAAAAAAAACGATCATTGTACATACTCGAGCATGTTAGATTAAGATATACAGGGTGTCTCAAGTTCGAGTGCCTATTAGACGTTTCTGGAGAACTAGACATATTTGAAATCTGAAAATTGGGATTATGATATTGTTCGAAGTTCTCTACAGAGCTAAAATATTTTCGAAGCCCAAAAACTTCCGGTTATACAGGGAGTGAAAATAAATTCGACGAAAAATTTTTTTTTCAAGTTTTGCATTCCTGGTATGATCGAGTATTCAATAGTGAATACATTTCTGTTAAAACCATTGTATTAAATCGAATAGTTTTCAAAATATCCAAAAAAAACTGGAAAAAAAGTCAAATATGTTCAGTCAGTAATATGTTCATTATTCTTATTTCAAATATCCTGAGCGTAAACCGTTTTTACAACATCGAAGAGGAAGGATGTGAAAAGGTCATACATCTTTTGGATTTCAAAATATCATCACAGGGTGTTTCAAATTTTGTGTTGAAAATTGTGATCTTAAATTGGACATAACTTCTGTTTTTCAAATTAGAACCCAATTTTTTTATAATTGTGTTAGATTCTGCGGTCAAGAATAATGATAGTTTTCTCACATGATTATGCTCCTAAATTCAATAATTTCTGAGTTATTTGAGATTTTCTGTATTTATGTAGTACGTAGAGTCAAATTCTTCGAATCTGATTCATAAGGATATTCTGTGAGCATAGAAGATTAATCATCCCATTTATAATTCATAGTGTCAGACAGGTTTCATTGTTAGTCGTTATGAAATTTTTTGATTTCACAAAATGAATCGTTGCTATTCTAATAATGAGATTTTGGATTTATTTCTTATATTTTATTTTTTCAATTGTATACGCAATACACATTCAAATGCACCAATTCATGGTGGATGACACAAAATGTTGAGTATCCAATGAGAAATATCCCCATTTTTTTTACAATTTCTGAAAAGATGTTTCAAACTTTCCAAATTTTGGAATGTAAGAGCCCCTAGAGAATACAAAAAAAGGGCAGTTGATGAAATTAGTATTTCGACTTATTTCGAAGCGAATGAGAATTCATCTCTTCAATAGGAAACACATTGAGTATATTCGCTACTTCAGTACACCGGATTATGATTATGAATAAATTATGATAATAAAAATAAAAATACGTTTCAAAACTCGAATTAACAAAATAAATGATCAGGTAAGAATTTCAATATGGTAACCATTTTGTTCCACACACTTTCGAATACGTCTTGAAACACCTCAGTTAGTCGCTCGCTCAATTTCCTCCCTCTTTAGCGAGTGGAAAGCATCCTCCACACGCCGTTTCAAATCTTCTTTGCTTTCAATAGGAGATTCATAGACCATGTTTTTTATTCTACCCCATAAATAAAAATCTAAGGGAGTAAGATCGGGAGATCGTAGGAGCCAAAACAGTGAAAAACGGCGTCCGATCCACCGATTACCAAACATTGCATTCAGTTCTTCAGACACCTCGTGCGAACTATGTGTCGGAGCCTCATCCAATTGATAATATGCGGTAGTCGACATACTCAACGGCAGTTCATCCAAAAACAAAAATATTTTTCTGTATTCAAATTTTCTTTATAAATGTAGTACCGCACTTTATTGTTCATCAAAAGAGCAAACACATTAAAACTAAATTTGTTCTGGGGGTTTCTTTGTCTTTTTCTATGAGGATTTTCACTTCTCCAAATATGGCAATTCTTTCTATTAAATAGTCCTTCATTATTGAATTCTGCTTCGTCTGTCCAAATGAACTTTTTCAAAAAATTTTCATCATTTTCAAGTTTTTCTAATATTCCTCTACAAAAATTTAACCTTTTTATGTAGTCACCTGGTTCTAATGAATGAACTTTCTCATATTTGTAGTCATGCATGTTGTGTTTTTTCAAAATTCGGTGCACTGAATTTCTGTCTAAATCGATTTCATGAGCTGCACTTCGAATAGATGCATTTTCATTCGCTTCGAAATAAGTCAAAACACTAATTTCATTTTCCTCATCATCAACTACCCTTCTTTTGTATTCTTTAGGGGCATCCAAAACTTTAAAAGTTTGAAACATATTTTCTAAAGATCTTCTCCGTCGTGGAAGGTAAATGGGGATACTTCTCGTTGAAGGCACGGCAGGTTCTACTAATAATCCTGTCACATTCACCATGTATATAAAATAGATCCAGAATTTCGTAATTAGAATAACGGTTCATTTTGTTAAATCGAGAAATTAAGATAACGAATAACAATAACACCTGACACTTGTGAATTATTAACAGATAATTTATCTTCTATGAGTACAGAGTGTTCCCATGGTTCCGAAAGAATATTCATTGAATTTTTTTAGATGCAATCAATTTGACTCTACGTACACCATAAATCCAGAAAATCTCGAATAACTCAGAAATTATTGAATTTAGGAGCATAATCATGTGAGAAAACTATCATTATTCTTGACCGCAAAATCTAACACGATTATAAAAAAATTGGGTTCTAATTTGAAAAACAGAAGTTATGTCCAATTTAAGATCACAATTTTCAACACAAAATTTGAAACTCTCTGTGATTTTTGAAATCCAAAAGATGCATGACCTTTTCATATCCTTCCTCTTCGATGTTGTAAAAACGGTTTACGCTCAGGATATTTAAAATAAGAATAATGAACATATTACTGACTGAACATATTTGACTTTTTTCCAGTTTTTTTAGGATATTTTGAAAACTATTCGATTTAATACAATGGTTTTAACAGAAATGTATTCACTATTGAATACCCGATCATACCAGGAATGGAAAACTTGAAAAAAAATTTTTTCGTCAAATTTATTTTCACTCCCTGTATAACCGGAAGTTTTTGGGCTACGAAAATATTTTAGCTCTGTAGAGAACTTCGAACAATATCACAATCCCAATTTTCAGATTTCAAATATGTCTAGTTCTCCAGAAACGTCTAATAGGCACTCGAACTTGAGACACCCTGTATGTGGTTAAGTACATGTTGAAAAGTATATATCCTCTTAATGTGACAATTTAAGCGTGTCGAAAATGTGTGGGAGGGTGCCAAAGTTGCAAAAAAACCTCACGTGTACATTCTCGAGCGCGGTGGCGTTTCTTCTTATGTTGAAGCTAATTATTCAAGAATAACAGAAGAAATATAATCTGACAGTTTTAGTAAGCCGAAACAACAAAAATTGGCCATAAAGGTCACAAAAATCAGTTTTTCTGAATTATCTCCTCCCCTGGGCTTCAAATCTTTTTCGCATTCATTATGAAAGTTGTAGACCATAACATTTTTCACTAATTTTGTCGTGAGCAGATATATTGCCATATATTATAGGATGATTAATGCGAGGCGTTTAGCGATACATTCTGAGGCGAAAATTCACTCGTTGGAAAATAGTACATTTTAAGACTCAGTCAGAGACAACACTTTTCGTGTTGTCATCATAGAAATACCTTGTCATTTTGACAATTGGATGAATGTAGATTAGACTAGGATTCTACATTCACCTTGCCCTTTCCCATGTGTGGCCCATGTGTGGCTAGGCTCCTCGCCCTTATCACCCTCTAACTCGAGAACGGTTAAGAGTATTTTAAATTGTTTCAGACAAAAGTTGTGTAGAATTTCATTATCTACAACTTTCATAATGAATACAAAAACGATTAGAGGTAGCTACAGGCAGGGCAATATTCGAAATAAAGCATTTTTATCATCTTCAAAATCTCAGATTAAGAAACCCTGATTAGTGTCAGATGAATAGGTCAACACGTCTACAACACCGAGATTTACCATCTATATGAAAACCTGACACGCTCGAGTTTGTACAAGTAAAGTTTTTCTATATTTTCAAAGGACCGCTGTGACCTTGCGTCACGTCCAAATTGTTAGTTCCTTGAAAAGTAGCTTTCCGTGCTCGGAGTGTGGGAAGGATCTGTTGGACTCGGTTGGGACTCTTCAGTCACAGGAGGGCACACAGTCGCAATAAGCCCTAGGAAATTATAAGTTTGTCCTTTTTTATGTCATATGAATGAATGAAATGGAGCTTCCTTTGGGTCCAATTAACATATCCTCCAAAAATCTGACACGCTGAAAATTTGTTTTTACCATTTTCAACTCTTCCGTTCGGCCAGTCCCACCGCGCAAACTGTCAGATAAGCATGAATTCATTATCAGAGGCACGTAGGGCATATACAGTATCTTAATCTGACACGCTCGAGTATGTACACCTCACGATTTTTTTTACATCTTTGAGACCCTGCAGACGCTTTCCCCACCGCTGAAAGTACATACATCATCATCATCATTTCTTTCTACCATCTAATTTTCAAAATCCACTAGGTCTCCACGACGCTCTAGTAAATCCCGATTCAGCATCGTCGCGTCGGCTCCCCGGCTGTTGGGATCGGAACAGAAACTCAATAGAACGGATAATTTTCGTCAATTATTAAGTGAACAAAGACACACTATAGTTTTTCTTATACAATTTATTAGCGATCGATTTCGGCTGAA
Source organism: Coccinella septempunctata (assembly GCF_907165205.1). Taxonomy (NCBI): domain Eukaryota; kingdom Metazoa; phylum Arthropoda; class Insecta; order Coleoptera; family Coccinellidae; genus Coccinella; species Coccinella septempunctata. Next base: position 29,815,478 of record NC_058189.1, on the reverse strand, counting down.
TAGCCATCTTCGGGCTGTCTGAAAGTACAAAGTTCATAAGTATCTGGCCATGTGGTCTGAAACAATTCCTATACTTAGTCGTCAATCAAAATACGCTAAGCGTACATTCAAAAAATATAGATGTCGGAATTTAATCATCATCAACAGTAAAACGAAAAAAATAAGAAGAAGCTGAACAATCTGCTAAAACATTGCTTGCCCACTCTACAGAAATTCAACGAAAACATCACCATACACAATATCAAGGAAAATAACCCACAGATACCTACACTGTACAGTCTTATAAAACTCCACAAACCAGAACAGAGCATTCGACCGATAACATCAGCGATTGAATCAACAGCACACAAAATTTCGAGAATATTAAACAACATATTCACGAAAATACTGCGTTTCAGATCGGCCTTTTCCATCGAAAACTCTCATGACCTTGTGAAGGAACTAAACTCACTAAAGCTAGAGGAGGATAAACACTAAATCTTGTTGTCATTTGATGACAACATTGACATAGAACTCCAAATCAGAAAACACCCTGAATATGATACTATAGCTGGAGAAATCACCCAACTACTGAAGAACGAATTAGAAGGAAGACCACCATACAGGAGAGGAACAAGAGCCACAATTGATCTCAAAGATATCATCAAACAGTTGAAGTAAAAAATTGAGGACAAAAATTTAATCATAACCAAAGCCGATAAAAATGCCGGCCTTATTCTCATAAACAAAGACCTTTACTTAGAAATAACTCACAACTTCTTCGCCAACAACAGAATACAAGAACTAAATAAAAACCCTCTTATCAATTATACAAAGAAGCTGAACAATCTGCTAAAACATTGCTTGCCCACTCTACAGAAATTCAACGAAAATATCACCATACACAATATCAAGGAAAAGAACCCAAAAATACCTACACTGTACAGTCTTATAAAACTCCACAAACCAGAACAGAGCATTCGACCGATAACATCAGCGATTGGATCACCAGCACACAAAATTTCGAGAATATCAAACAACATATTCACGAAAATACTGGGTTTCAGATCGGCCTTTTCCATCGAAAACTCACATGACCTTGTGAAGGAACTAAACTCACTGAAGCTAGAGGAGGATAAACACTACATCTTGTTGTCATTTGATGTTGTCAATCTCTACACGAATATTCCACTAGAGGACACCATCTCACTTCTGAACAACTTCCTGCACCAATACCAAACCTCCAACAACGACCTAAAATTGGACACAGATCATATCGAAAACATAGTTTCTTTAACGAAGACTATCACCGAACAAAATTTATTCGTATTTGACAACGAAATCTACATCATGATAGATGGAGTACCGATGGGTTCACCAATAAGCGGTGCCCTAGCTGAAATTTACTTAGATTTTGTTGAAAAACAGATCATGAAGCACATCCTCAGCAAATACATCACCTTGTGGAAAAGGTATGTAGATGACATTCTCTGTCTCTGGTCAGAAAATGACACAGACCTAAACATCTTGTTAGACTATATGAATTCAAACTTTGGGGTTAAATTCACTATTGAAAAAGCCAATGAAAACATTATTAACTTCCTAGACCTGCAAATACAAATGAACCCAGAAACTGAAAAACAATTTATCTACGACATCTACAGAAAGGCCACTCAAACAGACATAATCATACCCTACAATTCATATCATCCTTCATCCACAAAAGGAGCTGCATTTCATTTCCTTCTTGACTGGGTACACAAAATTCCCCTTTCAGGAGACAAACACAATAAAGAACTAAAGACAATTACCAAAATAGGTGAAAATAACCACTACCCAAAATCCTATATTGAAAATATGATAAATTGTAAGAGAAGAAAAATTCTACTAAAGAAAATTTATCCACATTACAGCATGTCACCTAGATACATATCATTACCATTTTTCAAGAATACTAAATTAACAATATCCTAAAAAAACGTGGATTTCACCTCACTAATAGGAAAACCAAAAACCTCGCAAATCTTTCAATTAATAATAAGACAAAAACAAATAACGAACAAAAAAGTGGGATATATAAAATAAAATGTGGAAACTGCGACAGCTATTATATAGGTATGACAACACGAGCAGCCAAAATTTGCTTTCAAGAACATACAAAAAATAGACCACCTTCAGCTATGGGAAGTCATTTGAGAGACAATAACCACCAGACCTCAATACAAAATATGGAAATTTTACACCTCGAAAGAGATTTCAGGCGCACGATATTGTTAGAACAACTAGAGATTTTAAAAAGAGGTAACGACCAGAACCTCATAAATGAGATAAAGTATTTTCCCGGAAATAACATCTTTAAAAGCCTAGCCTGCATAGATCGTATCTCAGACATAGGTCGAATTATAGAAGAAGAAGAAGAACGGACAGAAGACAGAACCCAACTTACCTAGAAAAGATCAAAAGCTGTCATCATTTAGAATGCAAATTACATCTTAGAAAAATTATTTGAAGAATGTTCTGCAGACTTGATTTGTTAGAAAAATTTTTTGTTTTTGTTTTACTGTTGTTGATGATTAAATTCTGACATCTATATTTTTTGAATGTACACTTAGCTTATTTTGATTGACGAGTAAGTATAGGAATTGTTTCAGACCACATGGCGAGATACTTATGAACTTTGTACTTTCAGACAGCCCGAAGATGGCTATTTGGCCGAAATCGATCGCTAATAAATTGTTTAAGAAAAACTATAGTGTGTCTTTGTTCACTTAATAATAATATACACACACATTTTAATCTAGAGACCACAAGTCAATTCAAAGAATGGCGTCAACCTGAGGGTAAACCTGAGGAAGGGCCTCTAATTGAGGCGTGCATTTCCGTCTGTTGAAACGTTATGCTTCCTCTATTCTGGGATTGCGGTCGATCGAACAATTTGAGAAGTACATAGAGGACATATTCGACTTGTTCCATTTTGAGAAAATCGCATTAATATCGTTCCCTACAATATCTGTTAAAGAATGTGTCGGGCTGGTGGAAGTTGATTTTTTAGTAGGAACATAGGTAAGTACCTACAATACTTGTATGTACAGGTATTGGTGACGATAGAGGTTACGATAATAAAACATACAAATAAGATAATTATTTGGGTGGCTGCTGCATACTTCTATGTTCGATTGTCCATGACAATGATGCATTAATGGGAAATAAACCATTAAAAGGGTTCATTAACGGTTTATTTCGTGTACATTAAAAGGGGCTATTATTAAGAGGTCGACTAAAAAACTATTTATCAGTATCTTTTTTTTTGGTGTAGCAGGGAGAAAATCTGCAAGTCAGACGAACCACTTTCTCCTGAGGGGAAAAAAGTGTGGGGTTTCTCACTCTCCTGAGCTCGAGACCCACTAAAAACCCTCAACTGCTTTTTGAATTTTGGTTCCGGGCATTTGCCCATAAACCGTTCATCTCCTAGTCGGTTTTCTTCTCGCACACTATCGTGCTGGGATTTATGTGTTTATCCTCTATTGGATTAACACTTTATTAAATTTCTCAATAAGTTTATGTTGTTATTTTAGTCTCTTTTCAATTGATCTCTTGGTCTCCTTCGGTAAATTCGCATTCTCCTTTTGTCTTCCTCTGGCTCGTAGTCCACTAGTCTCCTGAGTTCTTGATTCGGATGGTTTCTCGCTCTTTCGAATAATTTCTCTGCTTTTCTGTTCATGAATTCCGTTTTGGTTTTCCATTTTAGGTTCCTATAAATCTGTCTATTCCTGACAAACCAAGGTGCATCTATTGCACATCGAAGCAGCTTGTTTTCAGTGGCCTGAATTCTTTTGATATGGCTCTTTGCCGCGAAACCCCAGGCAACTGATCCATAAGTCAGTTGAGGCCTTGCAACGGCTTTGATTATCTTCAATTTTGTCTCGTTAGACATGTGGCTTCTTCTTCCTATCAGAGGGTTGAGTCTATTAATCGCTGCTTTCGTTCTGTCGATTGCTTGTTTGATATGACTTTTCCAAGTAAGTCCTTTGTCAAGCATTATTCCTCAATATTTGGCTTCATTTTTCCAGTCGATTTCTTCGCCGTCCACTTCCAATTTCGTTGTGGGTCGCAGTCTTCTCTTCTGTAGTAATATTGCTTGGCTCTTGTACTCATTGAGCTTGATTTTCCACTTTATGCACCAGTCATTTGTTTCATCAATCGTTTCTTGTAGAACTCGTTCTATTACTTCTGGGTTGCGGTGTCGACTTGCTATATATGTCTGTGTCGTCAGCATATAACGTTACAGTGGTGGCTGGTCTGTATGGGCTATAGGGCTACAGCCCCCTATACAAGAAATCACAAGAAATCAATCCTTTTATGTTATTTACCTTCCCATATGATTTTCAATGAAAATATTACATTCCACGGTTATTTATATAATTTATCAATGTATAACTTTCATGCGACTCCTTCGGTTTGGTTTTTTTTTTTCAATCATAATCTAGCAGTCCGTCCCTGCATGGTCGATGAATCGTATAGCCGCGAATTCTTGCATTCGGACAGTCATTCGGCTCCACCCGCAACTCTTCGTGTCAGTCAGATACGAAGTTTTAACGAGTAAAAGGGCTACAATAAAAGTTGCCCCTATCCGCTTCAGGCTAGCCGCTACCCGCTAGCGCATAGATAACCTAGCCGCTCGCGTGTGTTCGTATTTGTTTACGTTTTGAAATCATGGCGGACAAGTATTTTAAAAACTGATTTCGCGAGGCTTTCGCTGGCGGAAAAAAGCCGTATTTAACTGCTGGGTAGACCGACTCCCGATTTAAATTTAACCCAGGCAGATAAAACTCCAAAAACTTCTTACACAAAACGATTCTCAAAACAAGTGTATAAGAAAAACAAGTGGATATGTGGCTGTGATGCGGTGAATGCGTTGTTTTGCTTTCCTTGCTTATTATTCAACTCCAATGAAAGTAATAACGCGTGGGCAAGGGCAGGATTTGGAGATTCGGAGCACCTTAATGAAAAAATTAAGAAGCATGAGCTATCTGTCAAGCATGTAAATTGTTCGACAGAATTAGCTTTTCTTGGTACCACTTATATCGCTGCTCAATTAGATTCAGCTTACCGGCATAATATAATTAAGCACAACGAACAATTAGATAAGAACAGGTGTGTTTTAAGGAGCATTAAAAATTGCATAAAATTTTGCGGTGAACTGATTTTAAAATATCATATTTTTATTATTATTCTAAAAGTAGCCCCCTATTGAACTAGATCACGAGCCGCCACTGTAACGTAAGCATGGTTCTTGGATTTTTCGGAATATCGTGGATGTATATGTTGTACAGAAGTGGCCCAAGTACTGATCCTTGGGGTACTCCAGCCTTTATATCTCTTATTGAGGAGTATTCTCCTCCCACTTTCACGTAAAATCTTCTATTTTTGAGATAATTCCTCATCAACTCGCATATCTCATCTTATATATTAATCCTTCATGCCATACTCTGTCGAATCCTCTAGCGACGTCTAGTAATTCATCCATTTCTTCATCATTTTCTTCAACCAGTTCTTCCAAATCTTCATTTTCGTCGTCTATCCTGTAATTCATTCTCGATTCTCGTTCGATCGAGTCCGCCAATGCATCTGCCGTTTCAGTATTGGTATACGCCATTCCCCTTTCTCAGTTTAGGGGTGGAAATCTTTTCTCCTCATAGGTTTTTTTGCATTCTCTATGCAGAATGATCGATTGTATTCAGTTCTTGAACCCTTTTTTTCCATCTGTTTGTTCTTCACTGGGTTCTTCTCCAATTGTCAATTCCACGGGATTGTGGTTTGAGGTTCCATCTTCCAAAGTTTCAATCGAGAATTCTGGAGTTATATTTTTCAATATCGCGATATCTATTACATCTGGTATTCCCATACCAAAAGCAAGGATATTTCGATAACTCTGGTCCAATCACTATGGCATTTTGTTTTTCGGCGTAATCCTTGAGTTTTTTGCCATTTCTGTTCTATGTTCTGCTATTTCATAATGGGGATTATCAGTTGAAATCTCCGATGCAGATTTTCGGGTTTTTATCAGTATTTCAGGTCCTCTTATCAAGTTGAGTAGTCGAAAATTTTCAGAATGCCTCAAACATTCACTAATAGAGAATATATTATGTAGACGGGTGGATGCATTGAAAGGGTAGGACCCCAACTTTTAGATCTCCTGATCAGACACGCCTCGATTCGTTTCTTTGGGATTATTGGAAGATTAATTTCTATGAAAAAGATATCCTAACAAAGGAAAAATTGTTAGATCGACAAAATGCTTCTTGCGATTAAATTCGTAGAAATCCTCATGTAATAATACGAGAAGTTATGAGCCTCATAAAAGGACTAAAAAGTGTATGGAAAATCATTCCGAACACCTAGTTTTAATTATTTGTTTCAATATGGCGTAGTTTTTACTTCCATATTTGTGTATTATCAATTACAAAATATTTTATCATTGTGAATGGCAATTTTGAATGACCGAATATGATGTAATTGTTCAATACATTCAACAGAATATTTGTTGACGAAAAAATTGCAATTAAGAATTTCTAAATCCATTTTCTTGCTCTATTACTTAGAGACGTCTGACCACAAGAAAAATTAAATATTAATTCTCTGTTCCATCGAAACTAACAATTTTAATAACATAAATTAATATAAATTTTCAGTCGAACCGGTCGAGAATTTCCGGAGTTATTGCTAAACGAAAATTTGAGAAACTTCAGAAAACCCCCCATGTGCGTGATTCGCTCTTGAAAAAGACGTATTCGGGTAGTGCTCCTTGTTTTGACTTTGTTTTGTTTCACAAAGCTCCGTTTGAAGTTTTTATCTTGCACAGGTACCGAGGTAAAGGTTCCATAATTGGGTTTTTTCAATATTTTTCTGAATGAATTTTGGTTTTTGGTTGATATTGCGATTTGGATCTTGTGTTTATGTGTATGTTTGTTTTTCCGCTTGTCAGATACTGCGCGATACTTGCTTCTGTATGCGGTAACTGAGGATCACGCTGGCCGACGTGTGATATTATTCGGTGCATCGAGGTTTTTTTTTTTGACTTGTTTCATAGAGAATATCCTTCTTATCATTTATTCCTATATCCGTGGCCCTCCTATTTCTGTGTAAGTCTTTCTTAGAGGCCCAAGAAGGTGAAGAGTCTTTGAATGTTTCCATTTCCTTTACACTGCTAGATCTTAGCGTTGTGTACTCCTTTATTGTTGCTTCGACGCACATATTTCGTGCTCCTAATACCAGCGCATGGCTATTTCATTCTAAAGACATCCATACACGTTGAGTTTATTATAATATCGTACAAACTAAAAATTTTATCTGCATTATGTCTAGTTGTTTCGGTTGTTCGAAAGCACTAGAGTTGAGCGATAAATCAGTCTCATGCTCACAGTGCGCTAATAAATTCCATCTTGCTTGTGCCAATACGACGTTGGATTGTAGGAAGTGGATTTGCAGTTATTGCTCGAGATCTCGAAGGGGAAGAAATATTCCCACCAATTCTGCTTCATCAAGCTGCCCCACACCTTCGGCGGGCCGGGCTGAGTCTGATGATGCTCCACTTACAATGCGTCATTTTAAGGAGTTGATGGCTAAGTTGGACTCACTCACAACCAATGTTGTTTCAATCAAGGATGACATTAACTCCATTCGAATGTCACAGGAACTTCTGTCGAATCAGGTAGCAAAATGTTCTTCGGATATTGAGCATAATAAAGTTTTGCTGGAAAAACATGAATCACAACTGCTCTGTTGCGAAAATAATTACTCCTCGCTATGTAACGATTTGGGTGCTCTGAGGGATGACATCGCGGGCCTACAGGAAAGAACGAGTGGAGTTTTGGCTAAGGTTGAAAATGACAGTGATCAATCTGGAGTGGACTCGTCTGAGATCTTGGAGAGAGTGCGCAGATCACACAACTTGATCCTCAGGAATTTGCCGGAGACAGCCGATGACCCCTCAGGGACCCGATTCTCGAATGTGTAGGAATACGATCCCATAGGAAAAAAATGACATTTCCCATGGAATTTTCAATTTCTGTATTCTCGAACTGAAGTATGGGAACATATTCCTGTACATTTCATAGGAACTGCTTCCTATGGTTTTTTCTATGGGAATGAGCCTTTTCCACTGGGAAAATCAATAATATTTGACGTTAGAATGTCGTTTATGTTTTCATTTCGCGAATCTATATCTTTCGGAAGTTAAGATAGATAGATATTAATAGATAAATACCTGATAGATTATTAGGGCAAGATCCGCGCGGCAATATAATTTCAATTAAATTAAGTGGAGACATGGCTAACATAGATGAAATAGCACATCTAGGGGCTCTACAAAATTTGGAGATGGCTGAAATATTAGCTAGAAGGCCTAGAAGAAGGTTCATAACTAGAAGGGACCCTTTCGAATGTATGTCGGAAGATCTCTTCATAAAAGTGTTTCGGTTGTCGAAAGTGGTTAATAGAAATTTAATAGACATGTTGGATCCATTCTTGAAAGCACCTTCCAGAAATTTCGCACTGACTAAGGAGCTTAAGGTTTCAATCGTTGGTTTACAAAATCAAGTCCGCAATATTGAATGTTCAATTTTTTCAGATCTTGGTTGCTCTTAATTTTTATGCAAGCGGAAGTTACCAGACTTCAGTTGGGCAAAATTTGTATTTCGGCATAAGTCAATCTTCTGCGAGTCGTTGTGTGAGGGAAGTGTCGGACGCTCTTAATGAACGCCCCATTTTTAATCAGTGGGTTACATTTCCACAAACTATACATGAATTGCGAAATATTCGACATGAGTTAGTACTCTCTTGCTTGCTGAGTATTAGTTTCACTCCTTTCTATACAGATTACGAAAATATGATACCGAACATAGGGAATTTCATGAGAAAGAAGGGGAAAGAAGAAATGCTCAGAGCGAGAAAATTTTATTAGGTGATAAATTATAGAATGTTCATTATATTATATACAGATTAGGGAACCCGTCCAGTTCAGTTGAATATTGAATAATCAGCGGTAATAACACTAGGCTATAGTATTTCTTTTGCCCCTTTTTTTCTCATGAAACTGATGGCATTCCCCATGTTCGGAAATCTGCATATTTGCACTAATTAATATAATTAATATAGATTCTATCATTCATTCGGATTCCCTGGGATAATAGGATGCATTGATTGCACCCATGTAGCAATTTTCCCCCCACCGAGAAACGATACATCATATCCCGAACATATATATATTAACAGGAAAAATTACCATTCGATTAATGTTCAGCTGGTATGTATCATATCAGTGGAAATATAATTAAACCCTATAGTATTATTTGCACTATGTATATTTCAAGATATGTGATGCTAAAATGAGAATCACCAATGTTAACTCCAAATTCCCAGGAAGTAGCCATGACTGTCACATTTGGAATAACTCAAGGGTACAGGATGCTGTAAGGCATATAAGTGATACTCATCCAGACTTCTTCCTCATTGGTATGAATTAAATATGATTTTGATTCAGTTGCCAATAATATCAATTATTAATAATTGTTCTCTGAAGGAGACTCGGGATATCCCCTAAGGCCTTGGTTGTTAACTCCACTTCAAGATCCCTCGCCAGATACACCAGAATTCCGATACAACAAGGCTTTCAAAAAAGCCAGATGTACTATTGAAAGATGCAATGGTTTACTGAAAATGCGTTTTAGATGTTTGTTGAAGCATAGGGTTTTACATTATGCACCAAATGTTTGTGCAAAAATAATAAATGCCTGTGTAGTTTTACACAATATTTGTTTGGAAAACAACATGCAAGGATAAAGTTACCACTCAGTGCGACTGCTGCCAGGCAGACGTGCATGTCGCATGTGTTGGACTTGCGTCGGCTGACGACGTGAGAACTACGCGACATAAATCACGCAACATCAAGATCGTCTGCAATAACTGCTCCAACAACATGCAATCCCTCAGTAAGCTCAAGGACCTCATATCTTCTTTAAAATCAGAGTTCGCTCAAAAATTAGATGATCTTAATGCGAAATTTGAATCACTGCAAAATCAAAGCAGTGAAAACAACGTTTCTCCGGAATCTTTCGAGGAGATGGTTGTAGAAGCGAATGAGCGCATGAATAGATCCCGGAATATAATAATTGCCGGTGTCCCTGAGCCAACCGGAACCTTCGCAGAGCGTGTCGAGAAGGACAAAAACTTAGTTTCGGGTGTATTGAACATCGTTTTTGGAGGCGAGACCCACGAATGTCCTGCGTCCGTGGGACGTGTTGGTAAGGTGTTGGATTCTAAAACGAGGCTGCTCAAAGTATCGTTTGGTAGTGAAATAACTGCTAAGAATGTACTCAAACATAAAAATCGTCTCATAGGGTCCACCTACCGGAACTTGAAAATTAGAGATGACAAAACTCCCAAACAGCTTGAGTACCTGAATAATTTGAGGAAGAAACTCAGCGAGAGGTTGGAGAGCGGTGAGAGTGACTTAACTATCAAGTATCAGAAGGGTATCCCGGTCATTGTACAAATGCCACCAAAAAACAAGCCACCTTCAGTGGGGACTGGAAGTTCCTCTACACAAATTTAGATTCTCTTTCTGCAAAATTTAACGATTTCGTCAACTTGGTCAATTCTGTGCTTCCTGATTGTATTCTTGTTAGTGAAACCTGGCTCCACGACGCTATTCCTGATCAACTTGTTGATATTGTTGGTTATTCGTTGTATAGGTGTGATCGAGTGGATAGAAAGGGGGGAGGAGTATGCATTTATCTTCTGGATGAAACCTTTAAGAATTTTACAGTGTCGTCCGTTGAGGAGGTCTCCCTTGGATTCGAGATGTTGTGCCTTCAGCTGAGTTGTTCCGGTCTTTCCTTGGCTGTTTGCGTTGTTTACAGGCCATCAGATTTGTGTCATGAGGATAACGTATCACTATTCGCTAAACTCACTGAACTATGCACTCGCTTCAGTAATTTGATAATCGTCGGTGATTTCAACCTTCCCGGTTTGACGTGGCCTCACTATAACTCGCAGGTTTCTTCGCCATCGGCCCAGCCTATGATAGATCTGTTGAACGACTCCCAACTCATACAACTTATCGATAAGCCCACTCGTTATAGAAGCGGACAGCAGCCGTCTACTTTGGATCTGGTCTTCACATCTAGTTCAGATCTCTTGGCTGACATAGACTACCACCCACCAGTCGGCAAATCAGACCATGCAGTGTTGGAGTTTAATGTTCAATTTTCCCATACACCCGTGATCAAAAAACTTTTGTCTCCAGGGAAATTGTAAACTACGATAACCTGGCGAGTGATCTGGAGGAAGTGGATTGGTGTGGGCTTCTCCTTCACGAGAAAGTTCAGGACAACTGGAATGTGTTTTTGGCTACGCTACGTGAGCTAATTACTAAGAACACACAAACTCGTATACACACTTCCTTCCCATTAAAGCCTTGGATCAATTGTGGACTGCAAAGAATGGTGAAGCGAAAGAGAAAAATATGGCAGCGATTCAAACGATCGGGACGCCGGGTTGATTTTGAGAAACATCGATCTTTTTCCAATTTGTTGAGAGGGGAAATAGCAGAGGCACGGCGAAGATACGAAGGAAGGATCGCGAGCTCCGTTAATCCCAAAAAGTTCTATAAATATGTAAGAACGAACCTTACTGGTAAAGTTAGGACACCGCAGCTCAGAGACGAGGATGGTTACATTACGGCGGAAGAAGAAGAAGTTGCCGAGATCTTGGCCAGTTCATTCTCTAGTTCATTTACTGATGATCAGGATAACTTTTTGCCAGGGGTCGATCGGCCACCTGTGGATGGGGATATATTGAGTCATGTCGAGTTTGAGGACCATATAATTCTTGAAAAACTAGTGGCCCTGGATGTTTCCAAGTCACCGGGGATAGACGGTATCTCAGCTAAGTTGCTTTAAACCTGTGCAGAACAGCTTGTCGATCCGTTGCGGATTCTCATGAAACAATCCTTCATAACAGGAGAATTACCAGAGATGTGGAAAACGGCTTCTGTTAAACCTATCTTTAAGAAGGGAGATAGATACAATCCACGAAATTACAGACCTATAAGTCTGGTTCCTATTGTATCGAAAATTATGGAGTCGATTGTTGCTGATAAGATGCGTGATTATTTCTCCTCCAACAATACAATACCGCAGCAGCAACATGGGTTCACGCGAGGGAGATCGGTCGTATCAAATCTTTTGAGTTGCCTCTCACATTGGACTGCAATGGTTGATCGTGGGGGGTGTGTGGACGTTGTTTACTTGGATTTCTGCAGTGCTTTTGACAGGGTTCCCAGGGGACGACTTCTTCACAAGCTTCAACATATTGGTATCCGTGGGGACCTGCTGCGGTGGATTTCCTTCTCCTTATGTGGGCGTACGTTTAGCGTGAAGGTGGGTACAACATCTAGTGCCAGAAAACCAGTTCTAAGTGGAGTACCGCAGGGCTCCGTGCTTGGCCCAATATTATTTTTGGCTTACATCTCGGACATTCCATCCTGTATTAGATCCTTCTGCTCCTTCTTCGCGGACGATGCAAAGATCTACGACGATCCACTCCAGAATCCTCTAGGCATACAGGCAGATCTGGACAGCATATTCCGATGGACGCAGGATTGGCTTCTTCCTCTTAATTTGGAGAAGTGTGTGGTTCTTCATGTCGGTAGAAATAACCCGCGTTTAAATTACCATCTAGATTCAGTGAGTCTGCGCAAGGTCGACCGGCACAATGACCTCGGAGTGCTAGTGAACTCGAACCTATCGTGGAGTGACCATATCACCAATCAGGTGAAAAAAGCAAACACTAGTTTGTACCTCATAGGTAAAACATTCCAAAGACCTGACCCGGCTACATTGTGTAGGCTGTACAAGTCGTATGTTCGCCCCACTCTCGAATTCGCGAGCAGTGTTTGGTATCCTGTTCTCATCAGAGACAGGAATCTACTGGAGTCCGTACAACGTAGAGCAACCCGGATCCCCTTCGGTCGTGTTCGCCCCAGTTACGAGGAGCGTCTTCGTTTGATGAAGATACCGACAGTTAGCCAAAGGCAGTTGAGAGGTGACCTTATCACAACCTATAAGGCACTCCATGGCATCTCAACTTCAACCAAGCACCTATTTTCCTTGGCTGGCGAGAATCGTCTTAGGGGACACGAACTAAAGCTGAAGAGAGAGTTGTTCAGAAGCACCTGCCGAGAGTTTTTCCTGCCAAATAGAGTGTTTCACCACTGGAACCAGTTACCCGGAGAGGTGGTCATGTCGGGGAATGTGAATATGTTCAAGGCCAGACTGGACATGGTTTTGCGAGAATGAACTTTACTTTTTTTTGTTTTTTTTTTTCCATTCAGTTATTGCTGATCATGTTTTTGTGTGTGTATATTTTTCTGTAAAATGAGCTTTATAGAGATTTTCTTTGCTCTTATCAATTAAATAATAAAAATAATAATAATAAACATTCCAAATCCGGATGGTTTGGATTATGAAAATGGAGATTTAGGAATTTATGGACCTATGCAACATATAGAAAATTTTACTAGTGGTAATAACACACAAAATGCTGAACTTATTAGAGGAAGGAATGTACAAAGGAATATTATCAGAAATTATTTCAATTGAATTTGAATATAAAATTTTTATATTGAATAAATTCTCATCAAATTTTATATTATTTTACTCTGTATCCTGAAATATTATTTCATATGTTTTCGAACAAAAACAAATAATTAAAAAATAAAACGTATATTAACCAAAATCTGTAGACAACAATTAAGGAACTCAAAGACTAAATATGTAACAATAAAACAAGAATCTATAAAATTTAAATTCCTTCATTGAAATCAAAACGAACATTTGAAGTCGTACTCATTGATTGAGCCATGCTCTCTAATGCAGAAGCAATTCTCTTTCCAACTTCTGCATTCTCCCTGAGGATTTCAAGTTTTTTTTCATAGTATTCTTTTTTTATTGCAACTTTTTCTTCTGCAATTTCGCACAATCTGTCAGACGCCTTCTGAGAATTCTCTAAGCGCTGTGTTGCCATACTCCTTTTTCTTTTCAAACCTTTTCTCTGTCTATTCTCATCACTTACATTTCTTGAAGGACCTTGGATTCCTTCAGGGTGTTCTGTATTCTCTATTTTATTTATTGAACTTTCAGCATAATTGTTGTCTTCTTCTAACTGAAAACACATTATAATTCAGAAAATGGAAATATCACATCTTCTGATCTTCTGAAATTGAACTCACAAAAACCACTTCAGATTCTGCAATGGTTTCATCCCCTTCTAGAGCAGTTCTCTCTAATAGGTGAAGGAGGCTTTCATCTTCTTCTGTAAGTTTTATATCGCTTGGTGGCCCTCCTCCACTAGAATTAATATATTTTTTTACATCGCTATTCTTCTTTTTTACACTTTTTTTGAGATCCTGCCAAGTCTAGATGAAATCAAAACAGGGATGAGCACAGACTTATGAGATAATTTTGCACTTATATAATTCTAGTTTTTCAATATCAAACAATAAAGCATCTGTACGAGTTTCAGCAGAGGATAGTGAAACAGGGTACCATACAATCAGGCATATGAGACAAGAGCTTAGGAAAAAACCTCTGTAAAAACTCTACCTCCCCGTGAGTAGTGTAGTGATATCGAATTTGATTACAGAATAAGCTTTTAATAGATGGGTGATGGGTATCTTTTCTTTATACTCATCTCTCCATCTCGAAATAATATCTGAAAAAAAGAAGCAGAACAATACAAAGTAGGAGTGAATAATATTTATAGAGTATGATAGAAGAGCTCAGGGAAAAAAACTAAAAAAACCCTGTATCCATGTGAGAGGTATTGTGATGTTAAATTTGTTTACAGAATAACTCTTTCGTAACAAAACGACATCTTTCCTTTGAAAATTCTTCTGCTCGTATATCCATCTCGCAATTATATCTGGAAACAAAAAAAAAGACCAGAAAACGGGAAAAAAAGAGGTGAATAAAGCTTTCATCAAACTGCATAATCTGAAAACTTGTTGCTGACTTAAGAAGAAATATATAATTATTAGTACTTGCCCTTCGCCAATGAATCCAGTCCTTTTTCGCTCCTGGAATTGCGTTCAACCTCTCTTCAATATTCTTCCATTGATTTTGCGAATCCTTGTAAGTGAAAAGAGGATGAAATTTCCCTTTTCTCAAATCTTCAGAGGCCTCCATTATATCAATGAGGAGCTTCTTCTGCTCCTTGGAGATATTTCCTCCTCTTTGAATTCTTTTACTTTCGTAATTCTCCATTATTTAATCGCAAATTTGAAATTATGCACAAATTCAAAGATTATTTTTGACACGAAAAAACCACAAACTTGGAAATTGATTACCACAAAACATTCTACCAACATAATTTACATCTTTTTTATTGGTGCATTCGTTAAAGCACGGGACACTATCATCGACAAACTCCATTCCGTCAATCATCTAGGAAAAACTATTCCATTGGATTCGAGAATAGGTGTCACGTCAAATTATGATTTCCTATGGGAACTGAAACCATGGGATCAAGTTCCTATAGGATCTAATTCCTACACATTCGAGAATCGGGACCCAGATGGTGTCGTAGCTCACAATATTGTAGGCCATATTTATCCTCCTGGTACACAACATATTATTTCGCAAAACAGAATTGGTAAAAGGAAGGAGGAGAAACCGCGACCTTTGTTAATTAAATTCTCGAACCCTGTTACTGCCCGGACGATATTGAGAAACAAGAAGCTCATCTCAACTTCAGCTGTTTTCAGCGGAGTTGCTATATCTGATGATGCTACTCCTTATCAGATCTCCTGTTTGTAGAGGGCAAGGGAGAACTTGAAGGCTCGTCAATCTCGTGGAGAAACGAATCTTACTATAAAATATGTGAGAGGAATTCCAACTGTTATCGATGTGGGACATTCTTCGAAGCGAAAAAACTAAGCTGTTCATTTCATGACTGGACCATCATGTACACAAATGCGAGGTCTATCAAGAATAAGCTGGATGAATTGTGCGCAACTGTTTCCCTTCTGAAACCTGAGATTATTTGCATCACTGAAACTTGGCTACATGATGGTATTCCAGATAGCTGCTTCAAAATTCCAGGATTCGAACTATATCGTCGTGATGGTGACATCAACGTTGGTTTTGATGGAGTTTGTATATATCTCTCACATAAGATCGTGAGATCATTCAGGGTTCAAGCCCATGTTCATGACTTACCCGGTATAGATAATCTATTTCTTCGGCTGAGTACCGATAATTTTTCTGCATTAATTGGTTGCATATATCGCCCCCATGCTTCCACTTCAGATTCCCTTCTTTGTGAACTCATGATCTCTCTTTCGCTTGCTAATCGGAACCTCATAATAACTGGAGACTTCAATTACTCAGACATCGTGTGGACCAATGGTCCGGCTTCGCCGTCGTCATCCAGCTCTCTGTCTGCATCATTTCTCTCAGCCCTTGAGGAGGCCGGTCTAGTTCAGCTCATTGATCGCCCAACACGCTATTGTCACGGACAAAACCCCTCCACCTTGGACTTAATGATAACCAATGATAAGGACCTTGTCTGCGGTGTACAGTATCATCAGCCGATCGGGCGTTCTGACCATTCTGTTCAATTTTCCTATGTCCCGAGATTAAAATCAATCGTAAAAACTCACACAAAGATTGACTTCGACCAGCTGAGGAATAATTTATCTGGCATAAATTGGGATGAGGCTCTTAGTTGTGAGGATGTCGACGCTAAGTGGGACTCATTTTACAATCTACTCTCCAATGAAATAAAATCTTGTTCGCATACAAGGACCACTAGAGTGAATCCATCCAAACCTTGGATAAATGAACGTATTCTGAGTGTTATCCGTACGAAAAGAAATCTTTGGCAGCGATACCTACGACATAGAACTAGGGAAGATTACGACAATCATCGCCGATGCTCCAACCGTTTGTCTGCTCTCCTCGGTGATGCCAGGAGAAGTTATGAGGATCGGATTGCCTCCTCGAGGAACCGTAAAAAAATTTTTCAAACATGTTCGCTCGATGCTTAATTCGAAGGTCACTATTCCTTCGTTGCGTAGAACACCTGATGATGTTTGTCGCAATGACGATGAAACAGCTGCTGTATTTGCTGAGTGCTTTGCTGAGGCATTCACTCGAGAGCCTCCTGGGGTTGTGCCGGAGGTTGGGGCCGCTCGGTCTGCTGCTTCTTTGGACTGTGTCGAGGTGACTGAGGAGGAGGTTGGAAGATTGTTGAGTCAGCTTGATCCCTCTAGCGCCCCTGGACCAGATGATCTTCCCGCCATTGTTTTAAAATCTTGCGCCGATCAGATTTCCAAGCCTCTGACTGAGATCATCCGTTCCTCTTTTAGTTCGGCTCGGGTGCCGAAGGCATGGCGTTTGGCGAGAATAACGCCTATCTTCAAGGCAGGAGACAGACACTCAGCATCCAACTATAGGCCTATCAGTCTGACTTCCATTGTGTCGAAGATTGCTGAAAAGGTCATCTGCTCGCGCATGCTACCTTTCTTGATCTCCAGCAAAACGATACCCGACTGTCAACACGGTTTTGTTCCGGGCCGCTCGGTGATAACGTGCCTGCTTGAGTCCCTGAATGCATGGACTAAATCTCTCGATTCGAATAATCCTGTTGATGTGGTATATTTGGATTTCTCAAGAGCATTCGATCGCGTTCCCAGGAGGAGACTTCTTCACAAGCTGGAACATTTCGGCATTAGGGGGGGAGTTACTTCGTTGGATCGAATCATTTCTGAGTGAACGCCGGTTTGCGGTTAGGGTCGATGCATCACTGTCCCAGAACGAGCCTGTAACGAGTGGTGTCCCACGGGGTTCTGTCCTTGGGCCACTGCTTTTTCTGATATACGTGGCTGATCTCCCACTGGCTGTTTTGTCTTCTTGTTCCTCTTACGCAGATGACTTTAGGATATTTGCCGAGGCGCGTTCTTCTACGATTCAGAGGGATCTGAATCGTATAGCTGAGTGGTGTCGTGAGTGGCTTCTTCCCCTGAATGTTGGGAAGTGCAAGGTGCTTTATTTGGGAAGAAACAATCCACGCCGATGCTATTACATCGATGATGTTCCTCTTCAAGCTGTCGAGCGGCACAGCGACCTCGGAGTGATTGTGTCGTCGGATTTATCTTGGTCTGCTCACATAGATGGGGTTGTCGCGAGGGCTAGGAGAGTGCTATACTTGATCCGGAAGGCATTTCCTCGGTGTTCGGTAGGTTCGGCAAAGATACTACACAACAACTATGTTCGACCTATCCTGGAGTACGCCGGTCCTGTCTGGGCGCCCACATTAGTGCGTGATCGTGAACGTCTCGAAAGAGTTCAGCGTAGTGCAACGCGAGTGCCGTTTGGTGTTGTTCGGCCTTCTTATCAGAAAAGATTACGCCTCTTCGGTCTCCGTACCTTTATGGAACGTCGCGAGCGTGGCGACCTGATAATTACATATAGAGCGCTGAATGGATTGTTCGGTTGTGACCTCCAGCACCTTTTACTCTTAATACCAACAACCTTAGAGGTCATCAGCTGAAACTTTATCACGAAAAGTATCACACGATTCACAGACAGCATTTTTTGACCATTAGGATATTCGACAGGTGGAACTCCCTACCGGGCTTCATTGCTTGCGCTCCTAGTCTGAATGCCTTCAAGAACCGTTTGGATGCACTTAGCTACTAATTTTGTTTTTTTTGTGACTTCAGAGCTTATTGCGTGCATTTGATATATTTCTTTTTCTTTTTATTGTATTTCATGAGTTTATAGGTGTAAACCTCCTCTCTTTTCTTTTTTTAATAATAATAATAATAATAATAATAACCCCGCACGGGGGTACTACTTAGTAGTATACGGGTGTGACAATCCCGCGGACCCCGGTCACTCTCAGCCGATGTCGGAAAGAAATCAGCTAAGCCTCGGAAAACAGTCGCTGCCTGGGGATCGTCAGGGCACGTCTGGAGTTGGTGCTGGACGTGACAGCATGCGGGACACCAACGGCAGAACGCTAAGAAGGCGGGCGCCTGCCACACAAAAAGCTACGCCTCTAGACGAGGAGGACATCGACGAGGAGAGAGTTCAGGTTGTCGGTCGCATAGGGATTCAAAGCTCGCAAGAGCACCCCGTAGTCGGAACCGGCAGCCGAAACAGGACAGCACAAAGGGGACGCCACAAGTGGACGCCCGAGCAACATAGCCTGCTGTCTGCGCTATACAGAAGATCAGGACCCGACAGAAGGGGATACATGAATAGGCTGCATGGTCTGTGGTGCGAAAATTGTCCAGACCTAAACTACATGACGCAGCAAAACCTGAGAGATCAGATCAGTCATCTCAAAAGAAGAGGAATCTTGCAGCGGTCTCAAGAGCAAGGAAGGTTGGAACAACAAGCTGAGGAGCAGGTGACAGATGCTTTGAGCCAACATCAGCAATTGACGGTTGACATAACTCAAGAACAAGCTGTAGCCCTTTTGAGTGATATCGCGGGCCGAACCAGGACTGGTACACGCTCCAACAGGCCAACAACGGAACATGTGAGAGATGTTCCAGATATAGAACGCGCTGAAGAGCAGGTGACAGATGCTCCAGGCCAACAACACCAAGCGATGACTCACAGAGGTGAAGCTGTAGCCCTAGAAGCAAGGCCAAGAACGGAACAAGTGAGAGAAGTTCCAGAGATAGAACTAGCTGGAGAGCAGGTGACAGATGCTCCAGATGCTCCAGACCGACAGCAACAAAGGCCAAGGACAGTGAGAGATTCATCAGAGTTAATCGACAATACGAAAGAGGCATTTGAGGCTGCCGTTAGAGACCCACTGATCAAACCCACCCGGATAAAATCCAGACACAAGGCTGAAGATCTAGCTGTTTTGAATAGCATCATTCAAGATCATCTTAACGAGACCTGTTCACTGGAAGAGGTGGAGGCTGCAGTGAGAGCAGCCGCTTATCTACTATTTCCACCGAAAAGTACAGCTGCGAATAATAATAATAAGCATAGGAAAAGGCTAAATCAACTTGACATCAAAATAAAATCAATGAGGCAGCAGGCATCTTGGTACCAATGTGTCATAGATGTTCTGAAAGGAGAAACTAAACCGAGCAAGAGAATGAAGGAGATGATTGAGGAGCTTCGTGCTACACATGGTACCGTTAACTTGCCCACAGTCCATCTACTGAAGCAGAAAGCTGTAGATAAAATAAGATCACTTGCAGCAGCACGAAAGAAATTGATAAGGAGAAAAAGATGGATCGAAGATAACAACACCTTCACCGCGGAACCATCGAAATTATTTCAACCTCAACAGCAAGAGGTGCAAAACCCACCATCACCTCAATAATAATAATAATAATAATAATAACCCCGAACGGGGGTACTACTTAGTAGTATACGGGTGTGACAATCCCGCGGACCCCGGTCACTCTCAGCCGATGTCGGAAAGAAATCAGCTAAGCCTCGGAAAACAGTCGCTGCCTGGGGATCGTCAGGGCACGTCTGGAGTTGGTGCTGGACGTGACAGCATGCGGGACACCAACGGCAGAACGCTAAGAAGGCGGGCGCCTGCCACACAAAAAGCTACGCCTCTAGACGAGGAGGACATCGACGAGGAGAGAGTTCAGGTTGTCGGTCGCATAGGGATTCAAAGCTCGCAAGAGCACCCCGTAGTCGGAACCGGCAGCCGAAACAGGACAGCACAAAGGGGACGCCACAAGTGGACGCCCGAGCAACATAGCCTGCTGTCTGCGCTATACAGAAGATCAGGACCCGACAGAAGGGGATACATGATTAGGCTGCATGGTCTGTGGTGCGAAAATTGTCCAGACCTCAACTACATGACGCAGCAAAACCTGAGAGATCAGATCAGTCATCTCAAAAGAAGAGGAATCTTGCAGCGGTCTCAAGAGCAAGGAAGGTTGGAACAACAAGCTGAGGAGCAGGTGACAGATGCTTTGAGCCAACATCAGCAATTGACGGTTGACATAACTCAAGAACAAGCTGTAGCCCTTTTGAGTGATATCGCGGGCCGAACCAGGACTGGTACACGCTCCAACAGGCCAACAACGGAACATGTGAGAGATGTTCCAGATATAGAACGCGCTGAAGAGCAGGTGACAGATGCTCCAGGCCAACAACACCAAGCGATGACTCACAGAGGTGAAGCTGTAGCCCTAGAAGCAAGGCCAAGAACGGAACAAGTGAGAGAAGTTCCAGAGATAGAACTAGCTGGAGAGCAGGTGACAGATGCTCCAGACCGACAGCAACAAAGGCCAAGGACAGTGAGAGATTCATCAGAGTTAATCGACAATACGAAAGAGGCATTTGAGGCTGCCGTTAGAGACCCACTGATCAAACCCACCCGGATAAAATCCAGACACAAGGCTGAAGATCTAGCCGTTTTGAATAGCATCATTCAAGATCATCTTAACGAGACCTGTTCACTGGAAGAGGTGGAGGCTGCAGTGAGAGCAGCCGCTTATCTACTATGTCCACCGAAAAGTACAGCTGCGAATAATAATAATAAGCATAGGAAAAGGCTAAATCAACTTGACATCAAAATAAAATCAATGAGGCAGCAGGCATCTTGGTACCAATGTGTCATAGATGTTCTGAAAGGAGAAACTAAACCGAGCAAGAGAATGAAGGAGATGATTGAGGAGCTTCGTGCTACACATGATACCGTTAACTTGCCCACAGTCCATCTACTGAAGCAGAAAGCTGTAGATAAAATAAGATCACTTGCAGCAGCACGAAAGAAATTGATAAGGAGAAAAAGATGGATCGAAGATAACAACACCTTCAACGCGGAACCATCGAAATTATTTCAACCTCAACAGCAAGAGGTGCAAAACCCACCATCACCTCAGGACGTCGAAGAGTTTTGGAAAAGCCTGTACGAACAACCAGCAAAAACCAGGGATACTCCAGCACTTCCCAGATTCCAGCAGATGTGTGATCAAACCCTACAGCAGAACGACGAACTTTCTGAAATATCAGCCGAAGATATTAGACAAGCCCTTAAGAACAAGAATGATTTCACAGCACCCGGACCAGACGGTATTCAGAACTACTGGTGGAAGAGCTTTCCGGCTACACATAAACACCTGGCAAGATTATTCAGCGGAATGCTGATTCGCCGTGAGCCCATTCCTTCATGGTTGGTGGAGGGTAGGACAGTGCTGATACCAAAATCAGGGGACTTAGGGCAACCCAAGAACTATCGCCCAATCACTTGCCTCAATACACTGTACAAGATACTCACAAGTGTTATTCAAGATCGAATTCTGAGGGTCATTGGACCAGTGTGGGACAGTATCTACGAACAGAGGGGAGCAAAGAAAGGAGTACAAGGATGCAAGGACAACTTGCTGATCGACAAGAGCGTATGCCTAGACGCCAGACATTACAAGCGCGACCTACATACATCATGGTTAGACTACGCGAAAGCATTTGACACCTCGAAGCACGACCTGATCATACGGCTATTAAAAATGCTGAAAGTCCACCCTAACATCATCCATGCGATAGAAAGCATCATTGCGTTGTGGAAAACGAAGTTTGCCATCCGAGCAGAGGGACGAACCGTTTATACGGGATGGGTGAGGTACAGAAGAGGAGTGTTCCAGGGAGATTCGCTAAGCCCGTTATTATTCTGCATAACACTCATGCCACTATCAATTGAGCTGAGGGCAAGCAAAATAGGATACAAGGCCGGTCCACCAGGCAGAAGGAACCACCTGATCTCCCACCTTATGTACGTGGACGACATGAAACTCTACGCTCCCTCCAGGACCGCACTACAGCAACTATTGAATATCGTTTCCGACTACACCTCTGCAATGGGAATGTCATTTGGCTTGGACAAGTGTGCTGTTTTTCATCTCCGCAGGGGAAGGGTTGATGATCCAGCAGAAGATATCCAACTGGAAGATGGAATGACTTTTCGATGTCTCGAAGAGGGAGAAACTTACAAGTTTCTCGGGATGAAACAGAGGGGAGTACTGGAGACAACCCAAATAAAAGACGCCTTATCAGCCAGCTACAAGAAGAAGCTGAGAGACATCTGGAAATCACAGCTGTCAGGAAAGAACAAAGTATCAGCTACAAATATGCTAGCCATCCCGATACTTACCTACTCTTTCGGGGTGGTAAACTGGACGGTGAACGAACTCCTCGATCTTGATAGGTCAACAAGAAAAACGATGAACATGAATCGTAGCCTTCACCCAAATAGCTCGATTCAGAGGATATACCTTCCCCGAAGCCAGGATGGTAGAGGATTGCAATGTTTGGAATACCAACACTATCAACAAACATTGGAAACAGCAGTAAGGGTCCTAAGAAGTGAAGATCCGCTTCTGAAGTTTGTAGCTCAGCATGAACTCGCGAATCACGGAGCCTTCCTATTCCGAGCTGTACAGAGAGCCCTGGAGAAGCTCGGTATAACCGGCGTGTCGATTGATCCTGAGCGTGCTGGAGCACCGATCACTCAAGCGGACCAAAGAAGGCTAGCAAGACTGATCCGGAAGTCTCAGTCGAATACATTACTCGAACATCATATGAGTAAGAGCCTGCACTCCATATTTTTCAGGAGTTTAAAAGACCAAGATCTGTCGGAAGAATTGTCTTTCGCCTTTCTAAAGTCGGCTAGCCTTAAGTCAGAGACGGAGGGATTTGTGATGGCGTGTCAGGATGGAGTAATAAATACCAGATGGTATAAAAAGAACATCATGAAAATGGACACCCCAACAACGTGCAGAGCGTGCCATAGTCAACAAGAAACGATTATGCACATTCTTTCCGCCTGCAGAGTCCATGCTCCATCGGGGTATATAGAGAGACACAACGCGGCACTCCGAGTTCTCTACTTCCATCTGAGGGCGGCATATGAGATAGACAAAGAACCGGTGCTACCATATGTGCCTCTGGAGATTGAAGCGGTGGTCCAGAACGAGAAAGCTCGAATATACTGGAACTACCCTGTCTCAACAACACGGCAGATCAATGCAATAAAGCCAGACATACTTCTTTTGGACAAAGAGCTGAAGGAATTGTTCGTCGTGGAATTCTCATCCCCTGCAGAAAACAACATAGTGATGAAGGAAGAGCAAAAAAGGCAAAAATACAAAGACCTTGTTTTCGAGCTTGGAACTATGTACCCGGGTCATAAAGTCAGGATGGTTGTACTGATCATAGGATGTCTCGGAGGAATGAGAGCCAACTACGTGGAAGAATTGAAGATTATTCCGGCCTGCAGATCTTGGGCCGAGATACTAGCGCACAGAATGCAGAAGGCGGTGTTGCTTGGGTCACTGCATGTCATCAGATCCCATGAACTCTAGATGCCACTTGCAGCTCATTTCTTCTGTTAAGGGACGCTGCAAGGGCTGGACGAAGAACTTCTCCGTGGAATGTGTGAGGGGTTTTTAGTGAGTAGCCAAACAAGATCTCTCACACTACCTAGAGTGCGGACCCTCTGGGTGCCCATAAAGGGTTTTCCCCTCACACGAAGAAAAAAAAAAAAAAAACAAAAAAAATTAAATAATAATAACGGAAACGGAGTACCGAAGAACCGAAGGCACCTATATGGGGTGTTTTCGAAGTTAGCTCAATACCCCATATTCACGGTTTTCATTTGTCCGTTTTTCTCGTGAAACATCCTGTATATGCCCTGAATAAGGGCAAATGATCTTACCAACTCAAGAAAACGGTATTAACTATGTATTAGAGTCCCGACTCGGGACTCGTGTCCAGTCCTTAGAACATAGATACATAAAATAAAAAATAAACATTCCAAAGATTAGAGTGAGATAGTTGCTTAGTGTCGCCAATCACAATTGAGACATTTGTTTCGGAGATCAGTGTCACATCAATTTTCAGTAAAAATGGACAGGAAGTATATAAATTTTTTATTAAAACGCCACTGCCTTAGTGTCGCGCTAGCTAGAGAAACATCGAATGTGTGTACTACAAAACAGTCATTTGTAGCACTGAATGTCCATTCCATGTATCCGTTCCCGAATTCAATACACTGCACTGGTGCTTCGAAATTATTAAGTAGTGAAAGGAATAGCAAAAAATTGAATTTGCAGTACAAATAATAAGCCTATACCCAGTCAAATAGAAACAATGATTCATATTTCAATCGTGCATGTAGATATGAGTTATTAAAGATACATATTAAAGTATATTTCAGTTTCAAATCATCACATTTATAAAGAGAAAAAAAAGGAATCTTGAAATGAAACATTTAAGGTGAACATTGTGAACAGAACCACTACCTTCACTTTTTTAGCTTAATTTTCATACACTTCAAATAAAAATACATTTTATGGAGGTGCCGCAGCATTGTATCGTTATTTCGTATAAAATATCACACATTCCAGAAATATATTTGGCAGCTTCCTTTCTCGATTACATTGTTTTAGTCAAGATTCACTTCTGAATTGAAAATTAAGTCTGGCAATTCCTCTGGATCAATTTCCACTAAGCAATTCTCAACTTTCTCACCAGTTAGAAATGCATACTTTGCTGCTCCTGCCATTCTCAAATTTTAAGATAGTATTTTCTCCTGTCTTTTCAATCTTGATTTAGAAAAAGCCCACCCTTCCAACAGGAAGAACATACCGAGAACTATTAACTGACACATGGAATGACATCAATCCACAAAGGCAATCTTATCCGAACCTTCTTGCGAATAGAGTCAGGTGGCTCCTGGACAGGGAGAAATTCTCATCGGTCGAACTCGATGAAATCAAACAAAGCTTCATCCCAACAAGTGCCCTGGTCCAAACGGAACATCAGGAATATGAGATGGCGACAGAGGCCAGAGTTCATACCCGAATAAGCATCCAACCATCAAGATTAGAGCGGGTATACTACGGAAACCTTCAGAAATACTCAGGACTCTCTCCAAATAAAAGACCTAAAATTCCAAGACTAAAAGAGTCTATGGAAATGCTGAATTGCGTTCAGAAAGTGAATACCACGATGGAGAGATATATTGAAGCAGCAACAACACTAAGAGAAGTGGTCGATTGTGTCTACGCTGGAGCCGTCACAGTATGTGGAGAACTTAAAGTGGAAATAGGCGAACTACGTCCCACACACGGTACAGGAACAACACCCCTGTGGTAGCTGAGGCTGGAAAAAAAAATTAAACTCATTAGAAAAAGAATTGGCATCTTGAATACCTACCTCAATACTGAGACTCATACAAAAAAACTCATGAAGGGTATAAGGCAGATTGCATCTGAATCGCGCATTAGAACGCATGGCTCCAAACAGCAGTTCAACAACCAACTGGTATTAGTATGTGACAAGCTGAAACAAAAAATCAAAATAATAGGAAACCGGATGAAACGGTACAACGAAAGAGTCAAAAGATATAAGAACAATCAGCTTTATTACAAAAACCCCAAAGAGTTTTTCCGCACACTTGAAGCCGAGGAAACCACGAAGGGAATATATCCAGATAAAAAGGAGATGTATGAGGTATGGAAAAGGATCTGGGAACGGAATGAAACACATGATGATGAAACGTTCTGGATAAAAAATGCTGAAGGAGAAACTTTGAACCTCGGTATGGAAGATTTAAACATCACTGGGGAGGACATAACAACGGTTCTGAAGAAAACTAGCAACTGGGCAGCCCCTGGATCTGATAAGCTCCACAATTACTGGTGGAAAAACTTTAGATCAACACACCAAAAACTGGCCACATTATTCCATGAAGCCCTTTCAGACCCTACCATCATACCAGAGTTTCTCACCTTGGGAGTCACTCATATGATACCCAAAGGAAATGTAAGTCCGGACCCAAAAGCGTATAGGCCAATCACGTGTCTTCCAACCATATATAAGGTACTCACAGGAATTATAACCAAACATCTATGGAAACACATCAGCAGACACAAAATACTTGCGAGAGAACAGAATGGATGCAGAAAGGATGCCCAGGGCTGCAAGGAGCTACTAACCATCGACCATCTAGTAACGAAACAGGCAAGAAAGAAATTAAGAAACATCTCGATCGCATGGATTGATTACAAAAAAGCTTTCGATACGGTTCCGCATTCGTGGCTTCTAAAGTCCTAAAACTCTATGGAGTATCTGCAAATATCATCGAACTGCTTAGATATATAATGACGTCTTGGAGAACCAGCTTAATTTTTGGCGGCAAAATAACACCCGAAATAAGAATATCAACGGGCATTTTTCAAGGTGATAAGCTGAGTACACTGTGGTTCTGTTTAGCACTCAATCCACTAAGCAGGCTTCTCAACGACAACAGATACGGGTATGTCATAGATACTAGGTCGAACACAAGATTAACTCACCAACTCTACGTAGACGACCTCAAACTATACGCTACGAGTGAGGAGCAGTTGAGAAGCCTAATGAGAATTGTTACTTCCTTTACTCAAACCATCAAAATGGAAATGGGTCTGGACAAATGCGCTGTGATACACGTCAAGAGAGGAAAGTTGACTAGAAGAGGAGAAATGTTTGTCCGAGAAGAATTGGCCATAAAAGAGCTAGACCCTAACGAAACATATAAGTACCTGGGTATACAACAAGCACTTGAAATAAGATCATCCGAACAAAAAGAGACCTTCAAAAATAAGCTATTTGGCCGAGTTAGGAAAGTTCTCGCTAGTAAACTAAACTCGAAAGCCATGTTCACGGCAATTAATACATGGGCGATACCCAGCATTGCCTACTCCTTTGGGATAATTAAGTGGTCTAACACCGACCTCAAAGCTATCGACACCCAGGTGCGTGTGTTGCTCTCCAAATATGGCGTTCATCATCCTCATGCATCAGTCAACAGGCTATACCTACCAAGACATCTAGGAAGGAATGGACTACAAAATATTGAGATGGCCCACAATAAAGCGGTGAAGGAGCTAAGGGAATATTTTCAGTCCAAAAACTCACCTTTTTTTCAGATAATATGCCAAGAGGACCTTAACATCTCGGCTCTCAATCTGGTCTGTAGAAACCACCCACCACAAACATTAACGCGTGATGGGATAATGGAGGAGTGGCACAGTAAAGCCCTTCATGGGAGATACCCGGAGGCTCTGAAAGAAAGAAAAGTTAATAAAGAACTATCGCTTACTTACCTCAAATCTGGATATTTGTTCCCAGAGACCGAGGGACGTTTGGCTGCGATCCAGGACCAGGTTGTACCGACAAGAGCTTATATGAAACATATTGTGAAGAAGAACATCCCAACTGATAGATGCCGTAAATGCTCCCAAGCTCTTGAGACAATACAACATATAACATCCTCTTGCTCCATCCTAGCACCTAGAGAATATACTCACCGGCACAACGCAATGGCAAAAGTATTCCATCAAGCAATTGCCAAAAAGACCGGACTCTTAATCGCTGCCAAGAAGATCCACGAATACCTGCCAAAGCCTGTTATGGAAAACTCCAATTTTAAAATATACTGGGACACTCCGATCATGACCGACAGAATGATACCACACAATAGGCCTGATATTGCTGTAATTGACAAAGCCAACCGCAAGGTAACCATCATCGAAATAACTGTGCCAGCGGATGATAACATCGGTAGAGCCTATTCTGAGAAGTTGCTGAAATACCATGACCTGGCTTTCGAAATGAAGGAAATTTACCACCTGAGATCGATCTCGATTCTGCCTTTGATTATCTCCTCAAATGGACTGGTTGAAGAACACCTGACAGAGGACGTGAGACTCCTTGAATTGGATCAACAGCTGATCAGTCAAGCACAGAAGGAAGTTATACTTTGGACCACGCGGATTGTTCGAATGTTCTTGATCACTGCCTAGCTACCTGGAGAAACCTTGGTCTCTCGGACCCGGTGTTTCCAGAGAATGATCCAAAAATGGTGATAAAAAAAAAATATATATTATATATTCCTTTGAGAAGGAGTGTTACAAACTTTTACAATCTGAAAAACAATGAAGCGGGTATAAAGAAATGGCAACAAGAGACAGATCCTAAAAACCTGTTCCTTGTTCCAGATCTCAGTGTAAGCAGAGGAAAAATGTCAACGGGGTACCATACATAACTTCGTATACATGAAAAAACAGAGATAAAAACCTCAGAAAAACTCTCTGTTTGCCCGTATAAGTGTGATGATGATGTATTTGTGTGAAGAATAAGCTGAAATTATTATATTGAAGGACATCTTCTTCATATGACCAAATCCAAACAACTTCCTCCCATTCTTTCTACTATGATGGTTGACGAAGAATAATCCGAAAACAAAAGAGAAAGAAAAAAAAACGAGAGTGGTATTGAATTTTATATTACTCATTACATAATTTTGAAATTTGTAACCCATCTCAAAAAAGAATCGGTCACCGAATGAATACCTTCGAAACCACCATGAAAATGATATATTCTACAACTCTTCACCAAGTGGTCTATAGTTTCTTCTTCTACACCACACTCACATCTAGGACTATCAACAGCATTCCACCTAAAGAGCATGCTATTACACCGACCATGGCCAGTCCTCAGTCGATTTAGTGTACACCAAATTTTTGTAGGTTCAAATTCAGGAACTTTTTTCGAAGGATCAGTAATCAAATATTTATTAAAGAGATTACACGAATTCCATTCTGATTGCCAAAATTCTTTATGGCTATTAGTCGAATACAGAAAATCATTGGTCCATAAAGGCTCACGAGATTTCAATCTGGCACTTCTAGAATCTGGTAAATACATAGATTAATAAAACAGGAGATAGAGTATCTCGACAAAAACGCGTTCCCAAAATACTGCCATAAATATGAATTTGGATTCTTTGGGTGGGAGGACTGGACAATGGCGGATTCAGAACTAGTCACACTGTGAATATTTCAGATAGTTGGCAATAATTTTATATCGAATGGAAATATGTTTCAATGCAAAGATTTCGAGTATTTTTCTTATGACAATCAATCATAGGGATGTAGAACTAATAATACTTAAACACCTGATGTGAAAAAAAATTATTTTGAATACAATGTTACCATACACTAATGGTCAATATAACCCTAACCTACATACAGATTATTTGA
Source organism: Coccinella septempunctata (assembly GCF_907165205.1). Lineage (NCBI taxonomy): Eukaryota > Metazoa > Arthropoda > Insecta > Coleoptera > Coccinellidae > Coccinella > Coccinella septempunctata. The sequence continues at coordinate 29,785,360 of NC_058189.1, read as the reverse complement.
AATTTTATTCACTAAGTATATACTGAAAACGAAAAATTACTTTCATGAAAAGAATTCCCTTTGAAATGGTTAATTCTCAGATCAATAGAAAAGGAAGCAGCTGAATTTTATGGAATTTGTATAATGAAAATCTAAAAGAGTTTGTTCATTGGAGAGATCCTCAAGTCTTTCGTACAAATTTTACGGAATGAAACAGTAATGTAATACTGTAAACATGAACTAATGATTGTGGAATAGGAAATGATTTCTTATTGTATACAGTAACTCATAAAAGAATGCTTCAATTCTAGATGAAGCATCAATCAATCATTTTTTTAAGGGCAGTTTTGAATTGAATTAAGTTATATTGCATATAAACTAATGAGCAGTGTAACTTTTAAGCAAATTGTTCAAGGCCATTGCCATATTTATGTATTTAATAATAATAATAATAAAAAGCTCAATAGAACGGACAGAGCTGCCACGACATCTTGGGGGTAGAGGAATTGTTGATTTGTCCAACCGTATGTCCCAGGAAATTGAAGGACTTCGAAAATATTTCCTGAACAAGGCTGCTTCGTCAGAACTCCATCGAATAGTTTGTGTTGCTGATAGTTCTACACCGTTAAAGCTACAACAGGATCACTTGGAAACCGTCGAACACTCTGCAGAAAGTAAAATGCAAAAACTGATTGGCAAACCTTTGCATGGAAGGCACCAGAACGAGGTCAACCATGATTACGTCGACATATATGCGTCGAACTACCGGTTGACTTCCGAAAGGTTGTTTCCTGAGACGGAGGGCTTCATGCTCGCCATCCAGGATCAGGTGATTCCAACAAGAAATTACATGAAATGTATCGCCAAGGATGCCTCAGTGGCGGACGATAGCTGTCGTTATGGCTGTGCGACACATGAAACTATCCAGCACATCACCGGGGGATGTCAGTAGTTCGCGGGCACGGAGTACAAAAATAGACATGAGCTGTTGCCAAGATTCTTCACCAAGAATTGGCACTAAAACAACAACTTTTTAAGTTCGAAAAAGGTTCCTTATTACAATTACCATCCGGATGCTGTGTTGGAAAATGAACATCAGAAGCTCTACTGGGATCGCACGGTTCTGACAGACCGGAAAATAACCCACAATAGACCAGACCTCATATTGCTCAATAGCACTATTCATCGATGTGGCGATTCCAAATAATATCAATCTTCTAGATAGGCACACTGAAAAAATTTCAAAATACAGAGATCTCGAGAAACAAACCAGAAAACAGTGGAAGCTGAAAGATATCAAGACGATCCCTATTGTCATTTCATCTACAGGCCTGATACCGAAGAAACTACTGGAGAACTTGAGGAAACTTCAGTTGGACGAAAATATCTATAGAGTCATGCAGAAGGCGGTACTGCTCGGAATGGCGAGAACTGTACGCAAGTACATGGGGAATGCAGAGGAACACCGTCTGCGCCGACTTGAAGTGCGGGTGGAGCAGGAATCCAACATACAGCAGGGAGGCGAGGAGCGACCCGGACCCGACCAGCACCACGAGCCCGAAAACCTGGAAAGAGCTCCAACAGAGCTTAATCCTTGTGATATCTGAGATATCTGGGATAAGTGAATTTTCCTCTGGAGAGGAGTGTGAAAGCCGCAAGGCTAAAGTCATATATTTTTACAGCATCAATGAAAGTTACATGCTCAGTCAAAACAAAGGAATAACAGTATTATTTTCATGCTCATGAACTCATCCAGTACGTAAAATTTATTCAAGGGTAAAAATTCTTTGAAAGACTTCTTAAACTTCTTCTCTGATAAAACCCTAAATCTCTCTGGTAGCCTATTGAAAATTTTCGGACCCCAAAAGTCAACTCCTTGCTGGGAAAATTTACGGCTATGATATGGAATGGAATTTATGCATGCAGCTGTCTTCGAAGAAATTTTTCATTAGGTATTTGCATCGGCTTTCCAAGATTTCATCTTGAATTTTTCTTTCCAATGAATTGGGAACTGCTTGTAGGGCAGCAACTTTTTTCTTGAAGTACTGACAACTCACTCGTAATCTTAAATCGGTTTTCTGACGTCAATTAGCTGTTTTTTAATTTCTGTTCTCCACTTGTCTCCTGCAACAATTTTTCAACTGAAATTTTACTCCGAAATATGAGGTATCCTGATGGCAGACATTTTCATTTAATAACTCATAAAAATAATGGGAATATCCGAGCATTATTTGAATGGTGATTATTGTAATCATAATTACAGAAAAGCATAATTTTTACATTGCCACTGAAATACATTTTAGAAAAAAAGGAAACTTTTTTCATTTTCAAAAAAAGTTCAAAGCATGACGTCTGCTCATTTTTATGGATTTTCATTCCTAAGTCGAGTTCTATTTTCCATAGCAGTTTATAAGGAATTTTTTGTACCGCCCTGGGTAGGTATGTATCTTACTTTATCCTTGAATTACAAGACGCTTTCATTTCTGCAAATCCTGAACTGGCATTCAAGTTTCTTGATATTGTTCTCATTTTCCTTCCATTTCCCTCAAAAACTCCAGTACTGATGACAGGTTTGGCACAGTATTGGCTATAATTACAACATTATTGAGGCAATTAAAATCTCGTTCTACTGTTCATAATGTCTATAAGAAAACGCATGAGATATAATTACATATGTATATATGAGAAAAAGTTTTTTCAAGTTCACCACAAAACTAGAAGTAGTCAGAAATCAAAATTTCAAACAAAGTGATATTCAGACAATAAAGCGAGTTAAATAAGTGGTAAACAACCTATCTTACCTCACTCGGGATGGCATTTTTTTTCAAATTTACGGTAAAAGTCGATTACCGATTACTCTCATTATACTGAAGTCTGGAGTGTAAATTACAAGAGAAGTGTAAATTGTTTTCAAGACCCAGTGCAACTCTCCACTGCTGTCATCTGGTTTCCTTTCTGGGAAATCTAAAATTGAAATGAATTATTTTATTGTATAAACTCAACATTTCAATGTAGATGCAAATCATTAGATGGGATTCAAGCAAAATTCGACCCTGGCGTCCCCTAACTCCCTCCCCTGATTTCATAAAGTCGTGAACTCAAACAAGAATAAAATATCAAAAACTTACCAGAATAAATTAATCGCTTTCCTCTTTCGTGTATAAATTGCACTTTTATTTCAAACACACGTTTTCACGGCACATCGCTGCATATTTTCCAAAATATTACGACTTGAATGATTGAAATAATATTTTGACAATTACAAATTCACACGCCGTCTTAGAAATTTAGAAGCGATCAGGAGGGAAATACAAGCGAAAATTCATTTCATTGGTGGTTGCCTGCAGTGGGAATTATTTGTAAAATAAACAGTCTGGAAAATAGCTTGTGATCCATCTATTTAATCTATGGGTAAATATGATAAAATTGGAAATAAATTTGAGAAGGAATGGAATTTATTCCAAGACTTCGAGACTGCCACCTGTCGGCAGTTGAAGGTATACTTCAATCGATTTTATTTTAGCAGTCGGTTGGCCATGGAAATTTGACACATTTCACTCTGTATAGTACGAAAATGTGGGGTTATGAAGCTGGTCAAAACATTTTTGGGTTTTAAATCAACGCTATGTTGTCCGTTCTACGTAAAAGTTTCTGTTATTACGTATTTTATCCCAATGTCGAATCTCTTCGGAAAATATGTGACGAACATAATTGAAGTTTATACAAAATACAAACTGATTGGAGGCATACCAAATCCAGTTATTTGCATGGAAAATACAAGAGATCAGTGTTATATCATAATATGCACTAGCTTGAGGAGAGTTAATGATCGTTATCTTCTTTGGCTGAAATCATTTGTAGATTTCAAAAATATTAACCCGAAGATGAAATGCATATGATGCAGTGGTTGGGAATGGGTATCTCCCGAAGAAATTAACAGATAATTACAAGAATGTTAAGTTCTTCAACAAAAATCATCTTGCATCAATATAAGTAAAAGGAATTGAAGGAAGTTTCAAGTTAAGATGCAACTTGACCGTTGGATAAAAATTTCAAAACAGGACAACTGGCGCTTATTTGTGGCTGTTCATCTTAATACATTGATATAATAATAATTAGGTTTTTATTGGTACCTTAAGACATTTATAATGTATAGGACAAGTCAAATGAAAAATAGAAGAATTGATTTTCGGGAACTTATTCTCCGATGACATTTATCGAAAATCCTGTAGTAAACTTTTCGCATTAATTCACTCAAACATAAAATTCTCAAATGCCACCACTTTTTTGGGTCTCCCAATAGAAGGAAATTCTTTGTCATCCTCTTCATTCATAATCTTTCTGATTGTGGAAATATCCAGCTGAAATATAAGTCGCTTAAATTCGAATGAAACAGTATATAAATTCTCTTACATTGAATATGTTCGCTACCGTCTGACGTATTGTGGATTTTAGAATATCAGAGTATAACTATTTGAATGGGCGGACCTGAATTCTAAATAGCACTTCCTGAAACCCTGTCTCTTTTTTCAATCACTTTCGGCATTTTCGAATTTTCGTAATAAAAATTGATATAAGTTGTGACAACGGCGTTATGACATTAACGACATTTCATGAGTGCCAATCTAATTTCTTTCTAGTTACAAAAACTTGAGAAAATTATTTCATGGCCAACCGACTGCTAAAATAAATTTGAATGAAGTATAGTATATTATATAATACTATTCGCGAACATAACCTCAAACCGTTTTTACCATGTCGGGACAGGACAAGGATCCCGAGTAAGGCCAGGAGACTTGTTGGGTAATGGCAATTGAGTCATTTGATTTCGTCAGTCGGGACTGGACACAGATCCCGAGCCGGGACTCTAGTCACAGCCATTAAACAATGGTGCCCATTTGGAACTATTTCGTCACTTGATACTGTTTATATTATGCTACCTTTATATACTTATGTTTTTTTGTCTTTTTATTGTTTATTGTTGAGCATTTCCGAAACAATGATGCTTTTCAGTAGGTTGTTCGAATATAAAGAATTTTGGGATAATTTTACATATTTTTGTGATCCACATAATTTTTACAACATTTTGAAAATATGAAACTCTGAAGATCTCGAAAAAATAAAGATCCACCAACCTATGCAGATATATTCTAGATCAGAAGAAAAAGACCTAACAAAAAATGAAAAAAGGTCCTACCCATTAGTACCATTTGAAAAAAGGAAGTTGCATTCAATATGTTGTCTAGCCTTTATGTATTTAATTTCGAAAAAAATTCATTCGATTTCGATTTTTGTTTGGAATATTTTATGTATTTTTCGATTGTAAGAGTTGAAGGGGAGGTCAATTTGTGAGAAACCCAGAATAATCAAGGAGAGGACGAACGATCCATATAATTTCGAAAGAGCTGAAAATATTTGAAATAACACGAAGCCAAGAGTATGGTGCATCGTGCATCTTCATGTGGACTGCGCTACAAATCGTAGAAGGTGTCAGTAGGTACCGGGCCACTATTAATTGAACTCCTCCTGGTTATCGAATCGCACTCTCTTTCAAAGTTCACATACATAGAACACATAGCAGCAGATTTTCGTAGTCTGAGAAGAAATTTTGAAATTTTTTTAACGGCATGCAGACATTTATTGAATTCTGGAAGAAATACCTCCTCGAGCAGCACTCGAACCTGCTGTAACGATACTTGATTTTTTTAGCAAAGGTCAAGCCTTGTTTTAGATGCAACACCGCCTGATAGAAATTTCACTTTTAATTCTGATATTCCGTAGAATATCACTTCCATTTTAGGAATAATTTTTAGAATCCTGATTAATAAATTCAAACTACCTACGTAAAATTGAAATTTCTATCAGTAATCCGCCGTAATGATTCCAAACAAAGAAAAAGTGTCTTTCTGCATTCAACGTTGTTTTTCAGTCCACAAGAGCACCGTTAATTTAGTATAAAGCAACGTGGATTTAGTATAAAGCAACGTGTCGTAATAACGACAGTTTCTCTTACCGATATAAGATAATTGCCACTGTGAATACTTCTTCTGAAGGGAAAATTTGAGAATACCGAATTTTTGGATGCAATTTTTACCGTCCACATGTTAAAAAACTAATAAATAGGGCCGCACTACCGGACGAACGTCATTCATTATTTTGTAGCCAGTATTAATTCATGATTCTGTAGTCATTCCTGATTCATTATTTGGTAGCGACTCTTGATTCATTATACGGAAGTCATTCTGATATTTATACTTGATACGGCAACTATTGATTCTTGATTCGTTATTCTATAGTAATTTTTTCCGCCTTATTTTTTCGATTTTTTTTCTTTCAACTAGTGGTGCGACCGTACCGGAGAAAACCGTAAGTCTTTTCTTGATATCACATACTTGGTGATTCAAAATTGCATGCATTCATTTGTCTCTGTGCTATTCCTTATTGTTGATTCCCCCTGTTTGAAGCAGACTTCTGTCGCTTGGCATTTTGGTGAACCAAGACCAATCGCCAGAAGTCTCGAAGTCTTCCCGCTGGTAATGCTAAGCAGGTATACCCGCAGTTGCCAAGGAGAGACCACAGTGACCTACCCCGTCCTAGACCTGTTGTGATCCATTTTCGTTTTCCCTGTTTAAAGCAGACTTCTGTCGCCTGGTCACCAAAGTGACCGAGGCCAATCGTCAGGAGTCTCGAAGTCTTTCCGCTGGTAATGCCACCAGCTAAATATACAGGGTGTTTCCAAATTAGACGTGAACCTTCGAAGAGGTGTTAGTATCACTCATTTGCTGTCGTTTGAGCCATATTGATAACAGAAAAATAACAGTTTCCGAGATATTTGAGTTCTTTTGTTTTTCAAAAAATTTCTCACTTCACTTAATTTTTCGTAAATTTTTTTTACGTTGATCAAGTTTGATTATAATTTTGGATTATTTTCATCAGAAATAGATTTGATACGTATGAAGAAAGCAGAACCATTCTGTATTTGATGTTGAAAAAGAAATAGTATGATTTAAAATTTGGTATATGAAGAAAAGAAAATTAAATTTCTAATATCAATTTGCCTGCAACTCTCCAATTCCACAATTCATGTATGAAAAAATTTCAATTTTGCAGGCAAATTTATATTAGAAATTTATATTTTCTCTTCATAACCAAATTTTAAATCATTCTTATTCTTTTTCAACATCTAATACCGAATAGTTTTGCTTTTTTCATACGTATCATATCTTTTTCTGATGAAAATAATCCAAAATAATAATCAAACTTGGACAACGTTGAAAAAATTTACGAAAACTAAAGAGAAATTTTTTGAAAAACACAAGTACTAAAATATTATATCTCGGAAACTGATTCTTTGGTTATCAATAAATATGGCTCAAGCGACAGCAAATGAGTGGATACTAACACCTCCTCCGAGGTTCACGTCTAATTTAGAGACAGCCTGTATATATTTCTTGACTTGGAGATCATTGTATGGTAACTGTAGTTAATATTTATTGTAATGAATTCGGTTTTAAAGTACTTGTGATCGCTACCACCTCAGATAGCCCCGAAGTCTGTCTTTGACTAGTAGATACCTGGGTGGGTTTGCTATTTCTCCCTATTGAAAGAATAGCTGGCGTTCGAAATTAAACCCTTGAAAACTAAACTCGTTACACTATACCTACGACCCCTGATTTCCGGTCAGGCGCTCTGCAATTTGAGCTACCGAAGGAGACGTAAAGATTCCATCTGCAAAGTCGTGGAAGCGCTTCAGCCAGAATTCAGATGTACAGGGTGGGCAAATTTCGATGTTTTAGCACTACAGTTTTTAAACCAAAGGAGATACACAAAATTTAATACCCCATTCTCGTCTCTTTTTCTGAGAAACTAACAATAGTAGTAGTCATTTTCGGCCACTTTCTTTTGTTTTCGAGTTATAAGCAAAAATTGGAGAATGGCGATATCGAAATAAATTTATATCTCCGCTAATACTGATGACAGAGCTTTGAAATTGAAATATTATACAGGCACTTTTTTACGTAGAATCCAGTGGCGTGCTCGCCTTTTTAGCAGGATTTTTAATTACGAAGCTATGATCCAAAGTTAGGTTTTTTTAAATTGGATCGCTAGTTTTCTGTGCAATTTTTTGAAAGCTTAATTTTTACTGATTTCAAAAATATATAACATCACTAGCTGACCCGGCAAACGTTGTTTTGCCATATAAATAATTTCCCATATGTATTTTTGTATGTTGTATCATAAAAAAAAAGAAATTAAAAATGTTGTCTAAAAAATAAAAAAAAAATTTAGGGGTGGACTACCCCTAACATTTAGGGGGATGAAAAATAGATGTTGGCCGATTCTCATAGATACCGGATAAGCACAAAAAATTTCATCAAAATCCGTCAAGCCGTTTCGGAGGAGTATGGCAACGAAAACTGTGACACGAGAATTTAATATATTAGATATGGTTTGTATCAATATAAATAATAGAAAATGGTCAAAAACCCTTTTTTCGCAATATTTCTATGGTTTCAACTTTTGATGAGCATAGAAAAATATATCATCGTATATGATGACCAATGTCTCCTTCTATAAGTCCCTATTATTATGAAAATTTATGAAATATATCTTGATTCAAATTTTGTGGAAATTGGTAAAAAAGCATAGAAAGAATGACATTGCCGGAAGGACACTACTTTTGTTATAGAAAACTCAATTTTTCTGTGCTCATCCAAAGTTGAAACCATAGAAATATTGGGAAAAAGTGTTTTTGACCATTTTCTATTATTTATATGGATACAAACCATATGATGTCATATATTTTTGAAATCAGTAAAAATTAAGCTTTCAAAAAATTGCCAGAAATTTAATGTTTCCATTTAAAAAAACATAACTTTGGGTCATAGCTTCCTAATTTAAAATCCTGCTGGAAAGGCGAACACGCCACTGGATTCTACGCAAAAAAGTGCCTGTATAATGTTTCAATTTCAGAGCTCTATCGTCAGTGTTTCGTCCCGACACTGAGGAGATCACTTTCAGCCCACCCTTTATTTTTCATTTTTTCTTAATTCCTCTGCAAGTGTAAAAAAACTGGATACATGAGGCTGAACAGATGTCACCGTATCATTATCAAACTCGCTTCGCAAACGTTCTCGTTGAAAATTCGCTCGTTAAACACCCCATAATAGCTCGCTTATTAAACTCAACCCTCAATACAAACTCTCCAGCCATTACTTCTAGTTTTAAGTTTAGTGATAAGTGCTCGCCGAAGTCTAAGACAAACATTTTCGGACGATACGTGATATAGTGGCCAAATTTTGGGGATATCTGGGAAGCCGGCATAAAGTCGCGTAGTAGGAGATCAACGCCTTACGTACGAAGAGTTTAACACCGTTTTAGCTCAAATTGAAGCAGTGTTGAATTCACGCCCTCTATCGCCTTTAAGCACGGATCCAAACGATCTGAATCCTCTCACAACCGGTCATTTTTTGACGTTAGCCCCTTTGAATTTGTTGCCTGAGTATGACTTGCTAGATTGTAATATGAATGAATTGTCACGATGGAAGCTTGTGCAAAAAATAAGCCAAGAATTTTGGTCTCGATGCCATAAAGAGTTCCTGCATACGCTACTGCAACGCAGTAAATGGACCAATCCCTCTGTACCCATTGAGCTTAATACATTGGTCTTACTAAAAGACGAATTATCTCCTCCTCTCAAGTGGCATTTGGGCAGAGTGATTGAACTTCATAGTGGCGCGGACAAGGTGACACGAGTGGTCACTGTTAAAACTCTAAAGAGGAATTTTAGGCGCCCTGTAAGTAAGGTGTGCCCCTTACCCGGTCAGTAATCATTACTGAGGCCAAGGAGGGAGAGTTGTATATATAGTTTTTTTTTCTCGCTCCCCTTTTGTATTTTTTCCTTTTTTTTGGAAAATTATTTTGTAATTTTGAGTGGGCGGTATGTTTCGTCCCGACAGTGAGGAGATCACTTTCAGCCCACCCTTTATTTTTCATTGTTTCGTGATTCCTCTGCAAGTTTAAAAAAACTGGACACATGAGGCTGAATAGATGTCACCGTATCATTATTGAGATAATGCTTCGTAAACGATCTCGTTGAAAATTCGCTCGTTAAAAACCGATTAAAAACCCCATAATAGCTCGCTTATTTAACTCAACCCTCAATACAAACTCTCCAGACATTACTTCTAAGTTTAGTGTTAAGTGCTCGCCGAAGTCTAAGACAAACATTTTCGGACGATACGTGATATAGTGGCCAGGACCTACATCAGAAACCATTCTCGAGGTGAAGTGACCGTGAGGGTCGGTAAGTTCAGCCTCTCAACAAAAATACAGTCCACTAACATCGAACAGTCAGTATTAGCGGAGATATAAATTTATTTCGATATCGCCATTTTTACAATTTTTGCTTATAACTCGAAAACAAAAGAAAGTGGCCAAAAATCACTACTACTATTGTAAGTTTCTCAGAAAAAGAGAACGAGAATGGGGTATCAGATTTTGTCTATCTCCTCTGGTTTAAAAGCTGTTAAACATCGAAATCTGCCCACCCTGTACACATTATCACTTATGAAGGCAGTCGGAAGCGAGAGGAATGTTAGAAGGTAGAGGGGAAGAACATGATCATTCGAAACAAATGTTGTTTCCCTCTACCTCTACCTTGTACACTCTATCTCGCAACTAATACATTTTCATAAACCAATAATCGCTTATAAATACAGGATATTAGCAATTGACAGTAAACTGCCAATTTATTCCAGATCGGGAGAGAAAGAGAATCATTTGAAAAAAATTTTCATACCACTTTTCTGAATTGCATTTTTCGGTTTTTTATTGCTAATAATAATATTTATTGATCCTTTGAGACATAACAATATATTATGATTGGTAACAAAATTGAAGGGGGTGTAAAATTAAAGAGGAAAACCCGGTACAAGGGATCGATATCGTTTTCCAGATCAAGACTACATCTTTTTTTTATGTCCTCAGGTCCTACTGGTGCAGGAAAAACTGAATGCATGCATTGTCTTATGCGGTCTTTCACAGAAATGGGGCTTCCACATAAAGAACTACGGATGAATCCAAAAGTAAAATCTTCATTTCATGATAACATTACCAATTTGAAGAATCGTATGAATTTCAGGCTATAACTGCACCTCAGATGTTCGGAAGGCTCGATGTTGCTACCAATGACTGGACTGACGGAATATTCTCTACCCTTTGGAGAAGAACTCTGAAGTTCAAGAAAACAGATTTCTGCTGGTGAGAACGATTGATATAAGATCTATTCCTGTCGGATGTACCGAGACGATTGCCATGTACAACTATGTTATGATAATATATTAACTAGTTGGTATACCAATTACCAATCACCAAATTTTCTTTATTGAATATTGCTGTGGAAAAAGATACAGTGGATTTTAACATTGTCGGTAGAGGAACGACGCGTGATGCAATAAGCGAACCAGCCTATTTTATCGTAGCCGAATTTTGGTCGCTTGAAATTTAGGTGTTAGTGAATATCTCATATTCCCTATTCGAAATAGTAAATAATATAATATGATATCCTGGCGAATGAAAAACCTTATCCCAACAAACACTTAACTGAAATCCAGCCACTGTACAAAAACTGTACAGCGTTTGCTGCACTTGACTGCAGCGATGGTACTGCAGAAACGGTACCAAAACGGTCCCACTGAACTGTACAGTGCATTTGACATACAGCCACACTACAGCGTAGCTGCACTTCAAATACAGCAATGGTATTGCAATAACTGTATAGAGACATAACAAGTTTGATACGGGCCCTGGTGCCAAGCCTATAATTGGGCCCTTTTCCTCAATTATTTTTGATAACCATCATGTCCTTATACGGTGATTCATTAGTTGAAATAATCTTCACTTGTCCTCGATTGGTATTCAACCAACGAACGTTGGGGTTAAGCCGTGTTTCTTGAAGAGCTATGACATCCGGTCTCTTCTCTTCAATCAGTTTTTCGAATTCTGGTCTGCGGGCTCAATCCTTCGACGTTCCAAGAGACGATTATGAGATTGTTCTTTATCGTCGTAACAGCCAGTAAATATTCTTAATAATTTGCTGCATCTTATTCTCAATCTCTTTCTCCAGAATCTGCATCATCAGGAGGTTTTTCGTGAACTTATCCAGTTCCTCAGTGATTCCAGAAATTCCTTTTCTGGTTTCGGCTTTTTTGAAGTTTTTTGCCTTTTCCATCTTTTTTTTTGGTTTTTTCGTCTCTTTGGATGATTTGGTTGCAGTTCCTTGGGGTTTCTTCACTTCCGAAGAGTTTCGGGCTGGCTTCGGAGTATTTTGTGTTGGCCTCGAGCTGGTTCGGTTCGATCTTGGCGATCTCTTGGTCTTTTTAGTGACCAATTTCCATTCGATGTATCCCTTGTAGCTAGCTGGATGTCCTTGCTCTCCACAGAGAACACAAGAAGCATTTCGCTCCTCGTTCTCCCTGGTGAGCGTGCACTCCTTAGTGCTGTGATTTGCCGAGCATTTCACGCACCTCCATGGAAAAGTGCACTTACTTTGGGCATGTCCCGGTCGTCCTTCTCTTAGGTTCAACAACACAGTTCATGTTTTAGAGCCTTCTCACCTCGAAGATACCCTTATTCTGGATTTTAACAAGCAATAAGGGCATCGACCTCTTTGTTATATTTGAGGTTATACTTATGAACTCAGCATCGACGATCAATTGATCCTTGAGGTCGTCAAGGATCGTCGGGATATCTGCATCCAGCGGTAGATCACTCACTACCGCGTAGGTTTTCTACTCCTCCTCCCGTTGAAGAGTGTAAAACTCCCTATTTATTTTTTGAAGGAAGTCCGTCATCCTTCTGTGATCTTCGGCGGTTAGTGGGACGATCCTTATACCGTCTTTTACTGTCGTCGCTCTTTGGTATTTAATGCAGTTTCGCATTAAGGCGTTTGAGATTGAAGTCCATTCTGGAAGAATCCGTATCATCGCTTCTCGCACTACACTTTCCGCGAACCCGAAGCTGGCGTCAGCGGTTTTGTAAGAGGAGCATCTCGTAATTCTTTCCTCCTTAAGAAATAGCGTCCCTGTTATCTTATAGGGGGCCTTGGTGGCGGCCATTTCTACGTGTATGATTTTCCTGGGACTGTAAATTAACTCAGAAATTCTTGTTCTGTTTCTTATAACGAAGATGATTCCAAGAATTATGAGACAGAATAATATCACACTTGTAGATTGGTGAATAATTTGAGTTGATGGATGTAAATACATAGGCTGGTCTGAAAGTTTTTTTGCTTCTTGAAGAATTTCAGTTGGTGCTTTCAAATGCCGGAGATGAAATTTTTTGGGTAGAATTCAAAGAAATTTTCGAAAGGTTTTTGGCAGTTTTTTCCAAAATTGAGACCGTGTTGTCGTAGATGGATTCTTCAATGATAATTCTGCAGGTAGAGCTTAGAAGGTTGATCCCCTGGATTGATTTCTTGAATAATATTCCATGGCTGTCTTCCAGTACGGTTTTGTTTTTTTTTTGAAGCGGGTGAGGAGCTCGTGATTCTTCAGGGGTGGGTGACGTTGAAGTCATTGTTGACTAGCGTTGATTGGCATGGACCTGGGTTTTATAGAATGCTTCCTAGGTAGCCGGTTGAAGGCAAAGCACCATAGAACTTTCCAAAGTTGATCTGCATAAATATTTTGTTGGTCCAGTATTCCTCGTTGTTGATTTTGATGGTATACTTCCTTGGTGGGATACAGCAATATGTTGGGTATTGGTTACAGGGTAAATTCGGGAATATGAAGCAATAACTCGTTTGAGGACTGGAATTTTGAGAAGGAAAGTTATAGTTTCTTCCGTTCCAATGACAGACATTTTTGCAAATTAAACCAATTAACAATGTTCAAAAAAGATGAACATGGTTAATTGGTAATACTTGCTGGGTCAACTTCTTAATTAGGAGTTTCTTTCATTGCAAAACTTATAGTCCTTTCAACCATTAGTAAAGTATTCAATAGTGTTTGGGACTGCAACATTTGGTATTCTACAATGATTCGAAATCCTTCAGTAGATTTATGGCCGTATGCACCGTTTCATAAAACGAGATTAATTCCTTAAACATCCTTTTTTCCATAGAGATTTTATGCTTAAACGTCATTTTAGAGCTTAAGCTTCGTTCAAAACAAACAGAAACCGCTACCAGAGAGCCAGGCGAATAAGCGCTCCGCCAGTAGATCATACGTAAAAACAGCCGGTAGTTTGAGTTTATCAATTGTTACGTAGATTGCATTATTCTGAGAAACGTAACATAGTTTTCTCGGATGTATTTTTTTGTTATCGATTGAAATTTATTCTGGGAGAATTCTGCATTTCCTAATAAACTTTTTAGGGTTTTCACTCCCAATCTCTGAAACAAAATCAATCAAAAAATAAAATAAACGATTTGCTCCTGCGTAAATTCTTGCATTAATTTGTCAGGAGCAAATCAACTAGAAAAAATTGTTGCCTGACAATGAACTGAAAATAAAGAACGTTGAAATTATAATTTTATATTGTAACCTACGTCTACGTCACATGTATGTACACTTAACTAATCTCCTCAATTTCCCCTCTTGGAAATCTGCTCAATAATCAATTAAATATATTTTTGTGTCAACATTCAATAAATATAATAGTGCATACTAATTATACAGGATGTACCAAATTCGAGAGCCTATTAGACGTTTCTGGAGAACTGGACCTATTTGAAATCTGAAAATTGGAATTATGATATTGTTCGACATTATCTACTGTTCAAATCATATCAGGAAAAATTTACTTTCATTCCCTGTATAACTCAGTTGATAATATCGAACAATATCATAATCCAAATTTTCAGATTTCAAGAAGTCCAGTTCTCCATAAACGTCTAAGAGGCCCTCGAACTTGGTACACCTTCATTAGATGCAATAAAAAAATCAATTTGGCAATAAAAATATTTAGAAGATGAGAAACATACAGGATTACTGGGAAAGTCGTACTGGATATTGGAGGACGTTTTTATTCAGGTCATTTCTGATAGATTTGGTTCTATAATATGGTGTGCGAAACTCAACCGTTATGGAGATATTGAGTTTTCAAATTAAAAAAAATTCTTTATTTTTGGTTCTTTATAAAAAAATTTCGGATTGGAGCTCCTAGCAGACGTTTTTTTATGTATCCAGTTAGAGGACATGTCAATCAATGAAAAAGATCAACAGAAAATGAAGCTACCACTAACAGCTCAATAGGACTGCTCGACAACGGTTAGAATTTTCACTAAGTGTTTATAACATTGAAGCTCTTTTTTCGAAAAAAACTCCATGGAACTTTTTCGGCAAACAATTTTAAAAACTTCAACGTCTCTTTAGCTATTCAAAAAGGTATAACACTTGCTATTAAATAAGCGAAATATTGACCAAATGGCAGTTAAGTTAGTAGCGGCGGCAATGTCGAACATGTCTAATAATGAATACTTGCGACGGTATCCTACTCATCGAGTACCTGATATTGACGTATATGACAGAGTTCATCGAAGACTGCGAGAAACTGGGTCTGTTCTAGTTTTTCGGACTGACATGGGAAGACCTCGTGTTCTAGATGACGACGACGAGGAAGCAAATGAAACACAACGACTCTTTGAAGCGGAACCAACCACGTCAACAAATGTTGTCGTTCGACGGCTTGGTATTTCCCAGTGTAAAGTGTGGTTCGTAATGCATACTTCTGTTCAATACCCTTACGTCCCTTACCCTTACAAGTCAGAGCAAATAAATGAAGAAGAGGATCTATTGAGGCGACTGGATTTCTGCAGATTTATGATCAATGCTGATTGATTCGAACTTTTTCAATAAAATCGTGCAGACAGATAAGTCGAACTTTGGTAAGGACGGCATCACTAATTATCATAACGCCTATTATTGTTCTCCCAAAGCGCAAGGTAACCAAAAAAAAAAGAATAAAAGGGTCACAAAGGAGATTCAATTTAAATGTGTGGATGGCCATAATATCAAATTACTTCCTGCCCAAGAGTTACCCTCTTTGATGGAAGAATTGTCGATTGCATTGAAACGAGACATTTCAACATGATGGCTGCCCAGCGCAATACAGTAGAAGTGTTCGAGCATGGTTGGACGAGATATGCCAATACCAATAGATTGGAAGAGGTGGACCCATACTATGGCTGGCGAGGAGCCCCAATTAAACGCCGATGGAGTTTTATGTGTGGGATCATGTGAAAACCCTAGTATACGACCAAATGACGATCGCAAATGTTGATATTTTCAGACAAAAGTCTATTGATGCGGTTGAGGAAGAAAGCAGACTTGCGAACTTCTGTCGTGAAAACTGATTTGATAAAAATATTGAGCATTTGTGGCAGCAATAGTGGCAGTCATGTCGAACATAAATTATGAGAATATTGCTCTTTTTTTTGTTTCATTTTACCTATTTGAGCTACTTTTACCTCAAACTGAAAATCTACCCTCTACTACGTGTACTGCCATTTGGGGCCCGATTCTCGAATGTGTATGAATTAGATCCTATAGGAACATGATCCCATGCTTTCAGTTCCCATAGGAAATCATAATTTGACGTTATACCTATTCTCGAATTCGATGGAATAGCTTTTCCTAGATGATTGACAGAGTGAAGTTTGTCGATGATAGTGTCTTGTCCTTCAATGAATACACCAATGAAAATGATGTGAATTATGTTGGTAATATGTAACATATTCTGTGGTATGCAGTTCTGAGGTTATGTTCAAAGATTATAGTTAGAAAATCTCTTTAATCTCTGTGTTTTCATATATTTTCATTCATAGATATTATTGTTCTGTGTTTTCATTACTTCTAGTAGAAAAAGCTAATGGAGGCATTTGAGGACTTGAGAGAAGGAAAATATCATATAAAGATTCCCAACAACAACGAAAGTAGATTGAAAAGAGTTTGCAATGCAATTCCGGGGGCAAAAAAAGGAAGTCCCAAGTAGTGCATATAATTTTGTCAGTTATGTCTCTATGTTATATAGAGGAGGATATTATTATTATTCAGATTCAAATTATTTTTACAAAGTCTTCCTGTTCCTTAATTGTTGCATACAGATTTGGTTTACAATGATAATATACGTTGAATTTTCTCTACTGTTTGTTTTGTTCTCAAAAATATAAAAGAATATTTCAGATAAGGGTGAAATAAATCATGTGATAAAAAGAAGGTGTTCGATATAAAACTGTAACATCCCAATTTAGTGGAAATAATTCCGAAATGGTCGTCACGGTGAGATGATTACTTTTCCTCACGTCACATTTTTGATCTCCCTGAGTTGAAAGAGTCTTGAATATTTTCTGTTGTCGATCTTTGTGAGGAAAATATTTTGAAAGTGTTTGGTGATTGTTATGATCCTCGTTTATTGTGGCGGAGTTCGCTACGCAGCTCGTTCCATGTGTAGATGGGACCAGCCAGGCACATTTTAAAATATTGAATGAATAATATGTTGCTCATCATAACTTCCGAAAAATATCGATTCGCGAAACTGTCGAAATAAAAACTTAAACGTCAAACGACCCTATAACGTCAAATGTTATTGATTTTCCCACTGGAAAAAGCTAATTCCCATAGAAAAAACCATTGGAAGCAGTTCCAATGGAATGTAAAGGAATATGTTCCCATACTTCAGTTCGAGAATACAGAATTTGAAAATTCCATGGGAAATGTCATTTTTTTCCTATGGGATTGCATTCCTACAAATTCGAGAATCGGGCCCTTGGTCGATATTTCGCTTTTTTAATAGCAAGTGTTATACCTTTTTGAATAGCTGAAGAGAAGTGGGAGTTTTTAAAATTATATGCCGAATAAGTTCCATGAAGTTTTTTTCAAAAAAAGTGCTCCAAAATTAAAAACACTCAGTGAAAGTTCTTTAATTGTAACCGTTGCCGGGCAGTCGTATTGAGCTGTTAGAGTTAGGTTCAGTTTCTGTAGATCATTTTTATTAATTGACATGCCTTCTCACTGGATATATAAGAAGAGAGGCCCCTAGGAGCTCCAATTCGAAAAAAAAAAACGATTAAAAATCCAAAAATACACGGTTTTTCATAAAAATCTTCAAAACTCAATATCTCCATAACGGTCG
Source organism: Coccinella septempunctata (assembly GCF_907165205.1). Classification (NCBI taxonomy): domain Eukaryota; kingdom Metazoa; phylum Arthropoda; class Insecta; order Coleoptera; family Coccinellidae; genus Coccinella; species Coccinella septempunctata. The sequence continues at coordinate 29,767,246 of NC_058189.1, read as the reverse complement.
AGTTTCGGACACCATATTATAGAACCAAATCCATCAGAAATGACCTGAATAATAACGTCTTTTAATATTCAGTACGTTTTTCCCTGTAACTCTGTATATAAAGATATTGGTAATTGTGGTTGAATTTTATAGATACGTTAAGTGTTAGATGTTGCACTATTTCAGTGCTGAAAAAAACCCTAGTAAATCGAAATAGAATTATCACCTCAACTGTCAAATGAATTTCAGAAGAATAACAGACTTACCTAGACATAATGCAGATAATATACGACGTAATCAACCTAGAAAAAATTTTTCACAGTCCTACAATTTTCTTGATTCAACATAACTTTTGTTGATATCCTGTGAAAAACGCATGATATTTCACTTTTGTTATGAATCCGAGAGTCTAGTGTTGCAACACGATGAAGTTTCATGAATTTTAAATTCTAATTATTAAAAATCAACGACGTTGACTCCTTTTCACTTAATTTCTTTTCAGGCTTGTCCTGGACGGTCCAGTAGATGCTGTTTGGATTGAGAATCTCAATTCAGTTTTGGATGATAACAAAACATTGACTCTAGCAAATGGCGACAGAATAGTTATGGCAGGTAATTGCAAATTGGTATTCGAGCCAGATAATGTCGACAATGCTAGTCCCGCTACTGTATCTCGCATGGGTATGGTTTTCATGAGCTCTTCTGTCCTTCCATGGCCTCCTATATTGGATGGTTGGTTAAAAACAAGATCGCAACAGGAAGGAGATGCATTGAGACCGATGTTCGGTAAAATCTATAGTGATGCTCAGGATTTCGTATTGCAAAAATTGAAACCAAAAATGTTCATAAGAGAAGCAGTGTACATTCGGCAGTGCTACGATGTCTTGCAGGGAATATTAGATGTGGGTGATGAAACAAGTGAGTATAATTTGGCTTGGATGATTTTTTTTATCGATTCGAAATGACATATTATACAACACAATCTGCTAAAACTATTGAACATCTATATTAATAAAAGAGGATCTATGGTTTACTTCAAAATGCTTTATTGTTCAAACGATCGCACCAAATTGAACAATTCTGTTTTTGTTGTGTTTATTATTGTTAGGGCAAGGTTTATATAACAAGATATTCCCAGAAAAAATTGTACAGAACAGAAAAAAGGCATTCCATTTTCTTACGACCAATCGAGCAATCATAGAGTACTTATAGGTGTTCGACATTTGGACAAATAGTTATTATTATCTACCCTAGAAATAATTTAAATCGCAAAACTAGGTTTGCCGGGTCAGCTAGTATTTCATAAATTTGGCTTGACATATTCCGACACATACCATATCTACATTGCTTTCCGTAGTTTTTTTTTTGGTTTATGACTCCATCTATAACAAATTATACGTTTTTTTTTTCATTAACACTTGGTAGAATTTTGGCAAAGAGTTGATACTCTTTGTTTTCGGGTTGGTCGAAAATAGTCAAGGAAGGAGTGATATGGGAAGCTACATTTGAGTTAACGCTGAATAAATGAATGCACAAATGTTTCGGACCGCTCTGGGTTACAATTCACATTGTTCGAATTTTCAGATTTAGGTTTCACGATTATATTGAAAGTTTTCAACGAATTTTAAGCAAGCTTTCTCTAAATATGTTGATGTCAACAGGCATTACTCACATGAATGGCAATCAGCAATGAATTATTTACCATTTTGCAAAAAATTTCAGTTACAGGCGAAATATTTATAAGCACCTGGTAAGAGATCAAAGTTTATTGTGTTTCACAATGTAAAAAGATTTGGCAGGTCAGTTTGGTCGAATTGATATTACAGTTACAAAATTTTAGAAATAAACTGACCTGCCATAATATCTCAATTACAGTGAAAAACATTTAAAATGTTGGGAAAAACACATTCACCATTTTTTCACTTCTTATGCGTTTCTTCATGGATAATGCCTGGTGTAACAGCTCAGATTTAAACCTATTTCAGCGTTAAACTCAGTTCAACCTGACAACTGTCAAAATCAAGCTGGGCTCAACTTCAAAGTCGACTTGAGCCTGAACTTCTCAATCCGGCCTAGGATGTGGAGAACCTGAAAGGGATTTTAGGCAAAACTGTAACTGGACAGGTCCTCCTTAGGAAAATTGAGAGCGGCTTGATCTAACTCCAGCAAATGGGCTTATAGAATAGAATAATGTAATATTGATACATAAAAAAAATAGAAAAGAGAATGTCATCACTAGGTGGAAACACTGGGTTTCTAGGAGGAAATAATTGCATTTGTGTGCTCAAAGTGTTACCATTAGAACACGAATGGTTAATGGTGAAGTCATTTATTTCTCGTTTTCTTAAAATACTCCAACTGTTTTTTTTTTCTTCCTCAAAACCATTCATGCAGGTCAAGCCTAATAACAGGGAGTAACAGGAAGTGAAGAAAAAAAGTTCTGATGATAAAGCTCTCTGAGAAAACGTCTGTTGGCAGAGGATTCAAATCTCTGGTTTAAAAGTGATATGACGAGAAACCAAACGCTTAGTAATTTAGGTGTCACACATCAGACAAATAGGCCCTTTCTGGACCGACTATACCTGGGCGTGTGAAGTTGGTGCTACATCGCCCATAATACTGGGTGTTTCCTAATTGAATGTCAATATGTATGGGGGTGATTTTTGGGACCATTTTGAGAAAAGAAACTTCACATGAACATAATATGTTCATATGATACAGGGTGGTATTATTTAGACAGTCAGTGGCACGCCACTGACGGTATTCAACTATGAGCAAATTTGATCTCTTGAATTTTTTTAGTCCGACGCACGGGTATCATCTGAAAAAATAAAATCTACGTCTCTGCATGGTGATATTGTCACGCAGATCATGGAATTGATTAAAAATTACCTGAGATTCCAGGGAATCGATGATGCTGAGGTGTCTGAAATGACATCAAACAACGCGAAAAAGCCGATAACATTATATCTGGTTAAAACGCAAAAGAAGGAGATATTTGACATCCAACGACTCTACAACCTTTGTATTACAGTCGAACCAAAAAAGAAGGCAGAAAGTCCAAGCCAATGCTTCAGATGCCAAAGGTACGTACACGCACATAATAAATGCTCCTTCCCGTGGAGATGTGTGAAGTGTTCGGGAAACCATAGCAGCAAAGATTGTGAACTCACCAGGAAAGGTGAAGAAAGAAACGCTACATGCGTTTTATGTGGTGACAAAGGCCATCCAGCAAGCTACAAGGGATGTAGCGAAATTAAGCTGAAGACCAGAAAGAAGAGAGCCGGCCAAAAACAGACGGAACAGAGAAAGCCGTCGAATAAAGCAACACCTGCACGAAAAGTTCAGGAAACTGTGATAATCAAACCAGCAGAACAGGAAAAGAAGAAACTTCTAAGCCTATGCAGGAGAAAGAGGAATAAAAGAAGACTCAATTAAACCGACTGTAAATAGTCAACCAGAAAAAAGAAAAATATTTGAACCACCGATGATCTAGATATCTTCACGGAAAAAATGTTCAACAAGATAATGTTGAAATCTGAAAGAGAAATGGAGAAGAAATTCAGTAAACTGAATTAATCAACACTCGGAAAGCCGAGATAGAACAAATAATATCAGAAAGACAACCTGATATTAGAGCCCTACAGGAAACAAGAATCAACCGGAACAGACGACTGAATTTCATGAATTATGAAACATATAGATGTGACAGAACTACAAACACCGGAGGAGGAGTAGCAATATTGGTGAGAACAGATCTGAAACACTACTTCAAAAGCAGATCCGACGAATCACAAGGAGAAACAGAAACAGTGACGATTGTTGCTGAATTAAATCGTCAAAAAGTCGAAATTACCTCGGCATATAAGCGACCACCAAACAATTTATTGGAAGAGGAGACAAACAACATGTTGGAAGGAAGAAACCCGAAAATCTGCATCGGAGATTTCAACTGTAAATCCCCGTTATGGAACAGCAGAACAGAGAATAGAAAAGGCAAAAAACTCAAGGATTTCGCCGAAAAACAAAATGCCATAGTGATTGGACCAGAGTTATCGACATATCTTGCTTTTGGTATAGAAATACCAGATGTACTGGATATCGCGATATTGAAAAATATAACTCAAGAATTCTCGATTGAAACTTTGGAAGATGGAACCTTAAACCACAATCCCGTGGAATTGACAATTGGAGAAGAACCAAGAGAAAAACTGATGGAAATAAGAGAATATACCAATTGGGCTAAATACAGCCATTTGATACAATCGGAAATAACAGAAATTCCAACAATAAGCTCTCCAGTGGATCTGGAATGTGCGGTTGATAAACTGGAAGAGATAATATTAAAGCTTATGAAAAAAGCACGAGAAGAGTGAAGAGACCAGCACCAACTCATACGCATGGCGATATGCCTAAAGAAATAAAAGATCTTCTACGAGAAAATCGAAGACTCAGAAGAATATATCGGATGAATAAAATTGATCTGAATAGAAGGAACCTCAACCACCATAGCCAAGTTCTGAAAGATCTAAGAACAAGCAGATGGAACAAAAGAACGGAGAAAGGGGAATAGCGTATACCAATACTGATAAGGCAGATGAATTGGCGGACTCGATCGAACGAGAATCGAGAATAAATTATAGGATAGACGACGAAAATGAAGATTTGGAAGAACTGGTTGAAGAAAATCATGAAGAAATGGATGGATTACCAGCGACTACTGAAATAGACAAGCCAACATCGCCAAATGGAATCAGTGAAATAATCAGAAGTTTGAAGAAGAGGAAAGCTTCCGGAAGCGATAAAATAACGAATGTTGTGTTAAAGAAATTACTTAGAAAAGGTATAGCTGCTCTAACAAATATCGCGAATAGAATTATGAGGACAGAACACTACCCAGAAAAATGGAAAACAGCGGAAGTCATAGTATTCAATAAACCATTCAAAGAGAAGAAGTTCCCACAAAAATACAGATCGATAAGTCTACTGTCCGCGTTAGGAAAAGTAGTCGAAAGAATTATCGCCACGAGGCTAAATGAGGAAACCGAAAATCTGAAACTAATACCATCAGAACAGTTCGGATTCAGAAGAGAGCATTCAACAGAGCAACAATTATTAAGGCTAAAAGAGTACATCACAGAGGGATTCCAAAATAAACAAGCTACAGGTCTTGTTTAACTAGACGTCGCCAGAGCATTCGACAGAGTATGGCATGAAGAATCAATATATAATATAAGATGAGATGTGCTGGATATTCTATCAAAATATGCAAGTTGATCAGGAATTATCTCAAAAATAGAAGATTTTACTTGGAAGTGGGAGGAGAATGCTCCTCAACAAGAGATATAGAGGCTGGAGTACCCCAAGGATCAGTACTTGGGCCACTTCTGTACAACATATACATCCACGATATTCCGAAAAATCCAAGAACCATGCAAACGTTATATGCTGACGACACAGGCATAGCAACTCGACACCGCAACCCAGAAGTAATAGAACGAGTTCTAGAAGAGACGATTGACGGAACCAAAATTCAAGAAGCAGTTAAGGGTTTTTAGTGGGTCTCGAGCTCAGGAGAGAGAGAAACCCCACACTTGTTCCCCCTCAGGAGAGGGTGATTCGTCTGACTTGCAGATTTTCCCCCTGCTACACCAAAAAAATTTTAGAGTTCAATGGTTATTAAACACATGAATGATTAGTCTATGGAGGGTAGAGAGAAGGAGAACAAACTAGTGTAACGAAAAGTGTCCGCGAAAAGCTATAAATAGGCCAGGTGGCGCTGTGAAGCACTGAATAATTGACAGTGACAAATTGTATTGGCGCCTTTTTTGAAGAGAAGATAATGAAACATCTTTATGAGTATAATTCATATTTCATTGATTTATTCATGGTGAATGAATTGATGCAAGTACAGTTATTTTCAACAAAGTTAAATTGGTCGATTTTGGTGATCAAACTTATAAAAGCAATTCATCAAAAACGAAGATGATGTATAACTTTTGATGGATTTTCTTCCCCAATATATGAAACGAAAAGAATACAAAATTGTTGTTGGATAAAATTGCAGCTTTCCTTTGTAGAAGTTTTAAAACATTTATTAAAACAATTTTTTTTGAAACGATATTTTGTAACAAATAATATCGAGTGATATGCATTATGATAATTATGAATTCAATAATTGTGTATAACGTTTCAGAGCCTCGATCAGACAATGATGTGAAAATATTCTCTTGATTTGTAATTTATTGCGAATACTGTGTTAAATGCAGGTGTAATTTCAACAAATATTTACATTTTTTCTGATACAAATCCCAAATTTCAAGATAAATACATGCTCCCCTCAAATTATCAATCAATCTATTACAAGTCAGTGTAAGTTCTATAACCGACTAAGTATTGACCTGATAAGAAATCCTCGATTAAATCAAAGAGCGCAAACTATAACATTACAAAACTTTCTTGAGTAGTGTAGTGTTTCTGATCTCAACTCAGGAGAAAGAACAAATATAATGTATGTTTTCCAAAAATACATTCGAAGTTAGAAGTTGGTGTTTTAGTGCCAATTCTTGGTGAAGAATCTTGGCAACAGCATCATGTCTATTTTTGTACTCCGTGCCCGCGAACTTCTGACATCCCCCGGTGATGTGCTGGATAGTTTCATGTGTCGCACAGCCATAACGACAGCTATCGTCCGCCACTGAGTCATCCTTGGCGATGTATTATTATTATTATTATCATAAACAGAAAAGAGTTTTCTCAACTCATATAGCATTCGAAATGAAAAATTACAGAAAGTGAAACTTATGATAAGAAACAAAAATTTAACATCAATAAACCGAAAGAGCAATAGAGAGAAATAGAAAGGAAATACAGTAACCACTGGCACACAAATCCCACCACTAACATGCACCGGCGCCGCACCAAACGTCCAATTTATTCTTGAAGGAGTTGACACTAGATGCTCCAACAACTTCGTCCGGAAGACTGTTCCATTTATGGAATATCCTGTTAGCAATGAAAGATTCTCGTGGGGCACACTTGACTCTTTCACGCGTCAATTTGAACCTGTGGCCCCTTAGTTGGCTCGTAGTTGCTAGGTCAAAAAGATCAGACATATCGACCCCAAATTTCCGCGTCAACGCCCGAAATGCAATGATCAAATCACCACGATCCCTCCTAGCTTGAAAAGAGGGCAGGTTAAGAAGAGCCAAGCGCTGTTCATATGTTGGTCGCACTCTTCCATATGGGATCCTAGTAGCACGCCTCTGAATGGACTCCAACAATTGTCTCTGCCACACAAGATCGGGACACCAAACTGGGCCAGCATACTCCAGAATAGGTCTAATATGTGTCTTGTAAAGTTCTGCACATACGGAGAGGTCACAAAATGCTCAAGCAACCCAAGCATCCTTCTGGTCCTAGAAGAAATGTATAAGATATGTTCCGACCAAGAGAGATCTTCAGTAATAACAACACCCAAGTCAAGTTGACTCCTAGTGGTGGCGAGGGGGATGCCATCAATATGGTACGATGTTCTTGGGTTGTTTTTTCCCAAATGGAGAACCCTACACTGAAGTAAATTGAGCTCAACAAGCCAATCACAGCACCAAGAAAATAGAGTGTTTAAATCCTCCTGGAGCAAGAATGGGTTGGTATCAGCATAGTTGTAGAGCTTAGCATCGTCAGCGAATAAAGAAATCATGGATTTGAGAAGCGAAGGCAAATCAGATATGTAGACCAGAAACAGCAGCGGACCGAGAACCGATCCTTGTGGAACTCCGCTAGTAACATCAAAGGTTCGAGATCTTTTTTCATCCACGCCAACGAAGAATTTACGCCCACTCAAATAATATAATATAATATAATATAATATAATATAATATAATATAATAAACAATAGCATCAAGAATTACATGCCTCGTCAACAAAATTAAAAATTCATTTCAGTTCTTGAAGAACTCCTCAAGGGAATATATCGTATTTTCCAAGAGGATTCTCTTCACAGTATTCTTGAAATTTCTCTCTGACAGCGTCTTCACTGATTCAGGCAGCTTGTTATAGATTTTTGGGCCCCAGAAGTCAACACCCTGTTGTGAAAATTTCCGTCTGTGGGGTGGAATGCTGAGCTGATCTCTTGCTCTAGTATTGAAGTGGTGATATAGGCCATTGGATGGAAAATGGTCCAGGTTTTTATGAACATATGCAGCACATTCAAGGATATATACTGCTGGTATGGTCAGAATCCCCAACTCTCGGAAAGGAACCCTGCAGCTGTCTGATTGTTTAAGATTCATGATTATTCTAATAGCCTTTTTTTGGAGAATCAGAAGGTCATGGATCAGTGGTGAGGTGCCCCATAGGAGTATTCCATACGTTGCCACAGAATGGAAGTTGGCAAAATATGCAATCAGGGCTGCCTGCCTTGAAGACACTTTATTTACTGTGGATATTGAATATACAGATACAGATAGCTTCTTCTTCATTTCCTCAATATGTGGCTCCCATGACAAAACTCCGTCCATAGTTATTCCAAGGAGTTTGATAGTGTTCTCCTTCTTACTTCTTATTTGCAATTTCTGGGTCTTGGATTCATTGATGGATAGACAGTTGGAGTGGAACCAATTGCCTGAAGTCGCGTGCACATATCTCTCTAAGAGCTGCATCTGCTCAACACCAGCATCCCTCATAAAAAAGGAGGTGTCATCTGCAAAGAGAAGGGTTCTTAATATTCTCTTGGATGTTTCCATACTTAAGTTCAGATCATTCATGTAAATAATGAAGAGCAGAGGTCCAAGAATTGACCCTTGAGGGACCCCTGTTGATATGCTTTTTATCTGCGATAGGAGATCATTCCATAGTACTTGCTGTTCTCTGTTTGATAGGAAAGAACAAATCAACTTCAAAGCTGAACCATCCAAACCATAGTACCGCAGCTTGCTAACCAGAATTTCATGGTTTACCGTATCAAAAGCTTTTGTTAGGTCTTTGGAAATTATTTGTGATATCGATTTTTCATTCATAGCTTCAATAATCAGGTTCATCAGCTCAAGGAGCATTGTCGATGTCGATTTGGCGTGTCTGAATCCGTGTTGTTGGTTGTTCAAAATTTCATTGTCCTCAAAATACTTAAGTAGTCTCGTTTTTATTATCTCTTCCAAGATTTTGGATATGACAGGTAAAATAGCAATAGGTCGATAGTTTGATGGGTCACATTCTTCACCTTTTTTATGTATTGGTATGATTTTTGCTTTTTTCAGTTCAAAAGGAAAGACACCTTCAGCTAGACATTTATTGATGGATAGCTCTCTATCCATCGCAGCAGGTCGTCTCGCACTCCAAAATGCTCCAACTTGTACAGGAGCCGGCGGAAGGGTACTCTATCGAAAGCTTTAGCGAAATCAAGATACACGACCTCCACAGGTATATCTCGATCCAGTGCTTTTGTCCAGTCATTTAAGCACTTCAGTAAGCAAGTTATTGTCGATCGCCCAGGAATAAAACCATGCTGTTGTTTGGGCAATATTTCATTGGTCAGAAGAAATTCCAAAAGTTGATCGAAGATAATTTTTTCCATGACTTTAACAACCGAAGAAGTCAGAGATATTGGACGATAATTTCGAGGATCAAGCTTATCGCCCTTCTTGTACACCGGCGTAACACGAGCAGAAATCCAATCAAGAGGCAGCGTTCCTGTTGAGAATGATTTTTCCATAAGGATGGACAAGGGATAAGCCAATGTTGAACTGCATCGCTTCAGAATTTTCGGGCTCAGGTTGTCTACACCAGGAGATGTAGAAGTTTTGATTTTACCGAGATAATTAGCAACAGTTTCTACAGTAAAAGTCACAACATCCACGCTCTCTTGAGATCTGGGCGAAAGAATAGCGGGAAGCGGTCCTATAGGCTCCTCCGAGAACGACTCACAAAATACGCTGGCAAAGCAGTTATACACATCCTCCAAGTTACCACACAATTCTCCTTCCGAGTTACGTACCTCGGGGATGCCAACCTTCGTGTTCAATGCAGAGCGAATGTATTTATGGAACTTTTTCTTGTTAGTGCTCGAGCAAATGTCCTTTTCAAATCTGGCCTTTGCCGCCGCAATCTCAGCAGAAACAATCGAAGCGTAATTCTGGTGGCACCAACAGTCACGCTCACCCCGACTTCTCTTATATCTCTGCCATAAACCCCTCTTCCGACGGAGCATTCGGTATATCGCCTCGCTGATCCATGGCTTGGTCGGATGCCGCCTGACAGTTTTTATAGTAGTGCACTCATCAACGAAACGACTAACCGAAGACAGGAAATGTCGCCACATGTTCTCGACATCATCCTCGCGAAGTAGGCTAGTCCAATCGAATTGACCGAATTTAGTATTTAGTTCATCATAGTCAACGATCTTGAGCTTTTTGAACTGGCATCTTTTTGGCTCACTAACAGTCATCTGAATACTTCCCTTGATAACCTCATGGTCAGATTTCCCAAGTGGGGACAAATGCTCAATGTCACAAACGAGGTCAGGATCATCGACCAATATCAGATCAAGGGGGCGTGGGGTCTGACCCTGACGATATCACGTTGGACTGCTAACAAGTTGGTGTAAGTGTGAACTTTGAAGCATGTTGATGAAAGCAGATGACGGTGAGTTTTCAGAAGGACGACGAGTTAGCGGCCATTCCAGATCAGGAAAGTTGAAGTCACCAGCCAGGAAAACATTTCTGCTTGATTCAGTTAATGTTATTATGTGGTCGTACAACAATTGGATTGATGGGTAGGATCTTGGTCGGTAGACGCAGCCGACAGTAAGTGAGCATGAGCTATGGGACATATTTACAAAGACTTTGTCGACACCCGGAGTGAGTAGAGAATACGATGTGATGTTAAAAAAAGATACCAACTCGTCAACTATGTATACAGCGACGCCGCAGTGACCCGGAGTGATGCTGCTATCGCATCCATACAAAGTAAATCCAGGAATATCGATAGATGAATTAGGGATAGCACCACTAAGCCAGGTTTCGGTAATGAATATAAAAGTTGGTTTTTCCAAATTAGTAAGAGCCAAGACTTCCCGAACTTTATTATTTATCGAATTAGCCTTAGTGTACAAGAATTTCCACTCGACGAGATTAGTCAGTTTTTTGGCACAGGTGGATGTTGAGAGTTCATCTTAACAATACATGGTAGTCCCTTCGCATATTTAATTGTCAGATTATTCTCGCCTGCAGAGGTTCTTTGCTTAAGCTCTTTTCGAAGAAGGTCAAGATGAGCCAATTGAGCCGGGGTCTTGTCATCAGATATAGTAACATCTCTGTATTCATCGAAACCTCTCAGGGTAGTTTTATTACGTAGGAGCAGTGTTACCGTTTCAGGATTACTGAACGACAATTTGATAGGTCTTCGATTCGAGTGTCTTCTCGGGCCAATACGTTGAAATCTGATAAGTTGATTCGAGGATGATGGAATACATGATCGATAATTTTGTTTATGTATCTCCTCTGATGATTACATTGTAAGATCTCCGAACTCTCTCAAGAGTCTCAGCCGAATCAACAACATTGGAGCGGTTAGCAGCACCAGATGAATTCATTTCAATGCCATCAATCCTGCGTCCCAATTCAGCCACCTGTGATGATACAGTTTCATTAAAATTCTTAATGGAGACCAATTCTGTCTCCAGAGAAGTGATCGCAGATTCGTGCCTTGTTAGAACGGCTTTATGTTCATCCAACGAGTTTTGGCAGTGAGCAATCTGCTCAGAAGGGTCTTCCTGCTTGACTCGTATTGCTGAAACATCCTCAGCAATTGAAGAAATCTTCTCCATTAGTCGTTGAAACTCAACCATAGTAATCGGCTGAGATGTCGAAGTGGAGTTTCCTGAAGTAGAGCCAGATCGAGCAGAACGGGAATTCAAAGAACATGGCGGACACCTCCATGAAATCGACCTCTCAGAAAGATATTGAATATCGACCTCATTCAGGCTTACACACCTTGTATGGAAAACGTTGGAACAAGATTCACAAGTGACAAAAAGCTGGGATTAACTGATCTTAGATGAACAACTACCGCAGCGGTTAGACATCGTATTAAAAATTTAGTTTTCCTTGACTTGAATTCTCAAAGTGAGCGAAATAAATGGATCAAGCAGACAAGGGCACACACTTCACTCCCATGGGCCGATATGGGAGACTTAATATCGACAGACCACAAAGGAAGGCCACGGAGCGAAGGATAGGGGTATAACAAAGGATAGTAAAAATGAGAACATAAACGGAAACCAACCACGAATATAATATTCTTCAGTCCTAAGCTGGCCAACAATGACAATGACGTTATTCCATTCAGAATCTCTGATTTGAAGACGTGAGAAAAGTGATTAGACCAGTTGTACTACACCGTTACAGATAAAGGGGATTCCGGGTGCACATCTGGAATTCAGATAACAGTATTCAATGTCAACGGAGGTATTTTCCAATATAGAAACAAAACAAAACTGTCCTTAATTTACAAATTAGCAAAGGAAAATTTAACCATAAACGGAGCCCTACTGTTCAAAAATCGAGGGTGTTATGATTTTTAATTGAAGAGTAGTGGACTGTATGAAAAGATAATTGAGTTGGAGATGGTATAAAAACATTTATTGAGTATCGTTTACAATCATAAAATGAATATGTCACCTGCATGAAGCTAATTCAGTAAAAGCAACTAATATTAACCACATCTATAAACTCAGAGAGACAATATCCAATTAAAAACAAGAGATGGTCCAGAGCAGTTCAAATGAGAAGTCACTTGATGTCAGACTTAGACGTTGAGGAGTTCAATAAATTCAATATCAACACAACGGTTACACAGTGATAGGGCAATCAATTGAAAATTGATTGCGAGAGCCTCCTTTTTCTATCAGAAAACGCGAAGGTTAGAATACTGAATTTTAAAGAGAAGACGCGAGAGTACAGAGAAATAGGCCCGAGGTGAAACTGCAATGTCTAAGTCTGATCATCAACGAGAAATCGATACATTAAATTTGAGTTGATCAATAATGTTAATGTAAGTATGAGCAGAACAAGAGTAGCATAAGTTAAATGAGAAGCACAGAAGTAATGAATTTGAGAAGCACTAGAATATTAAAAATAATATGAAAAGGGCAATAAATTCTAATTAAATGAGAAGTTCAATAATAATTAATTAAATGAAAAGGACAATCATAATTAATATGAGAAGAATATAGTATAATTCATATACATTGAGATGATCTTGAAGAGTGCAAAAATTTATCAATGAATTCAGCATTTACAGAGACGAACTGCTTACAAGTAAGCACGATTAGAACGTTCATCAGAAAAATAGAAGAAACAATTGATAAATTAAAAGAAGTCATGAGAGTACTGAGTTGAATAAATCTCTAATCGTAGATTTTGAGATGTGCTGAAGGCTGAGAAAACTAACATGCATGTTGAGTCCGATGAATGAATATAGAAGAGAAACAATGAGAGTACATATTATAAAGAGTAGACCATACCAAGTGAGTAGACATGAGTGTTCGAGCAGACTTTCCAGGGTGGAGCCTAGGTCGAGGTGTATCGAGCATTATCATTGATCGCTTAACGAAACTTGAGGTGGTCACATCCTGTTCTGAGGAAAACACCTACGTCCAGGGTCCACCCTGGAGAATATGAGGATTCATTCATCTGAAACTCAACACCATGAATTAGTCATATGTATAAGAGGTGATCATAAGAGTTGTTATAAAAATGATTAAACTGATTCTAATAATACAGAATATTACGAGAAGACAATGAATCAGATATCAATTTTATGAAGATGAACTTGAGAAGTTTCAATCCTGGTGCTACATACCCATTTTCATGTGAGAAGATCTAGAGAGGTCTGAAAATCTATATAAATTATGAAATATAATAAAATATATAGGTCTGAGACGACAATGGTTCGAGTTGAGTTGAGTGGACATTTCAATTGAGCAGTGCTCGCAAGGATTCGGAATCTATTTCTAGATTCTGAATCTCTTGCACGTGGACTAATTTCATTACAATGAAATTATCATGAAAATGGTGTAATTTATGATGTTGAGCAGTCTGAGAGTACTTTACCTTATGAGATGAACAATTTAGCACCAGGATTGTGCGAGAAGACTAGAAAATTGAGAATTAGAAGAGGTGAACGTAAAAATGAGGTGTTATAAAATCACAATGATAGCAGCGCGAAGTTAATTCAACGGAGCTAACAAAGAGAATCTTTTAGAATGTGTGAAATGTGTAGGTTTTTCACTTCTGAAAAACACGGAAAGTGGGGCCGCTGCGTCGTTCAACCAGCGCACCGCCGAATCGGGGAACCATACGTGGCCACCGGAGCTGGTCAGTAGCGTCGACTAGAGAGAGGTCGGAGGGGGGCTTCGCTCAATTTTTAACACCTACATTATGCACAAAGTGGTATGTAAAATAATGAACGAATACCTTTCAATCTTGCACCAAGAACGAAACAATCACAACGAAAGAAAACGTATGTTTCACCTCTGCAATCACTCGACCTTATATGCGTTCTGCGTAGGCTTTGTTCATCATCACCCAGCTCCCTGCGTCCACTGCTGGACATAAGCCTCCCCTATTTCTGCCCATTGCTTCCTGTCTTGAGCTCTCTGTATCCAGTTGCGTAGGCTTTGTTACCGTGTCCTTATTATTATTGCTATATATTATGCACCTTAGGCACAACACTGATAATTTTAACCGAACAGTAAATGGTGCCCGCACCCGTATCGACTAGGAAATTTCTACCCTAGCTCGGGATCGAACTCAAGACACTGCGGTTGCAATATACTTACCCGTCTCGTTAACCACCAAGCTACAACGCTACAATTAAAACTACAATCAATATACAATATCAATAGGACTACTTCAATTTCGTTAGATATTATAGAGAAAATTGAGACTCCATAATTTTTTATTATTTCAGGTTGGTTATGATCATCGATGATCGTTCACTATCAATTTGTACCTATATAATACATCTTGAAGATTTAAAAGTCCGATGTCTTGAACACGTCCAAAAACAGACGTCTTGAAGATTTAAAAGTACGACGTCTCAAAGACGTCTAAGAGCAGACATCTTCAAGACGGCTTTTTTGAGGTTTAAGACATCCAGACCAATATAAGCCTCATTTTGGACGTCTCAAAGATGTCTTGTGCTATCTAGGTGCCCTAACAAAATTGTGAATACTTTTTCATGAACGTCTATCGTGGTGAATTACACGATATTCCTTGATTTCGTCTTGAAATTGGAATGTACAATTGTACTTTCTAGCATTTAGTGGGTTCACCAGTGCATTCGGGATATTTTCAAAAAAAGTTTTTGTGTAACCGTCACTTTTTTTTCAGAATTTTGGACAGAGAAGCAACTCGAACGACTGTTCTTATTTTCCATGATGTGGTCTCTAGGGGCTCTACTAGAACTTGAAGATAGATCAAAGCTTGAACAGTATGTATTGACGCACCCCTCGAAAATGGATTGGCCGAAAATAGGTCCAAACGAAACAATATTTGAATATTTGGTCAATCCAGATAACGGTAGATGGCAGCATTGGTCGGAGAGAGTGGAGGAATTCTGTTACCCATCTGACAGTATTTTAGAGTTTACCTCAATTTTGGTTCCGAACGTAGATAATGTCCGAACTGCTTTCCTAATTGGGACGATTGCAAAACAATCCAAAGCCGTTTTGTTAATAGGTATGTATATTGAAAAAATAAGGCCAAACATAGTTTGTGTTATGGAAATAATCGAATATGGTATATATCGGTATTCATGGTTAGAACTATTTAGAGGGACTACAGGGATATCGAAAACCGTTAGAAACACAGGGTGTCTTAAATCATAAAAAAGTTTCGTTATTTAAGAATTAGTGTGTTGGTGTAAAAAGTTTCAAATTATTCTCTGATGGTTCCTGAGATATCTCGAGAAAAATTTCTTTCGATACCTAGTCAAATTTCACACTTTATAAATTTTTCGTGATTGTATCGGAATGTCGATGTTTATGCGGCCGATCGCATAAATCGAGATCCATAGAGAGCATATTCGACTTGTGATATCTTGAGTAAATCACATTGATATCGTTTCCTACAATATCTTGTTGAATTAGATTCGATAATGACAAAATATAAATCAAGTAGGAAGTTTGGTCAGCTTTCAAAAAAAGATCAAGTTGTGAATCTCTTTTATTAAATTCAGAGTGAGGCAAATATTAAAATATAACAGGTTATGGGCCCAGAAGCACCAGTGATTGAAATATAATATAATAAGTGGACAATCTCAAATTTCGTAAAAAGAAAGTGAAGAAGTGCGCAGTAACATATAATAATTCAAAAAAAAAAAACAGTGGGCAGTAAAACAAGTAAAACTATGACTTTCAATGATGATTCTAATGAAATATCAAATATCACAAAACTCAAGGATTCATCGACGTTTTCAATGTGGGAATTTGAAATTTACATTCTGTTTGAAGCAAAGAACATAAAAGATATCGTAGATGGATTAGAAGAAAAACTTGATGACTCAGAAAAACTGAAGAAATGGAAGGTTAGAGATGCTCAAGCCAAAAACTACATCTTGACAACAGTCGACAAGAGTGTGAAGACTCATCTTTTCACTTGTGATTCTTCTAAAAGTATGTTCGAAAATCTTAGCAAGATATACAAAAGAAACACCAATCAACAGAATTGTAGTCTCCTACAAGATTTCCATACTTTCAAATTCGAGAAGAACAAAAATGTAGCTAGTAATATAAGTAGTTTGCTTACTATTTCTCACAAACTAAAAAGTATGAATGAGGAAATCAAAGATATTATGTTGATAGCAAAAATAATGTCAGTGTTACTTGAAGAATTCAGGTAACATTTCAGTAGTGCTTGGGATTCTGTAGCTGATTCAGAGAAAACTTTAGAAAATCTTCAAGCACGTCTTACTGCTGAAGAAGAGGAATTGAAAGAAGGAAACAAAGAAAATGTGGCTTTCAAGGCTTTCATGAACAATTCAAGAAGTAACATTGTTGCAGGAAAATTCCAAGGAAAATGTTTCAAATGTAATAAAATAGGACATATGGCTAATAAATGCCGAATGTTGAAATGCAGAATTTGCAGAAAAACTAATCATGAAGAAAAAGACTGCTACTTCAGAGATGAAAAACTTAAACAAAGTAAAACGTTCAAATGTAATATTTGCAGAAAAGATAAACATGAAGAAAAAGACTGTTTCAAAAATAAAAAAATGAGAAAGTCAGTTTTCTTGCAGAAGTGTTGACTGTAACCAAAGAAGATACTCCAGCAGAATCATTATATACAAACGAAGACAAAGATGATATATTCATTGTTGATAGTGGATGTACAAATCATATGGTTAATGATCAATTTATGCTCACCAATATTAAAAAGGAGAAAAACATGTTAAAAAGTGCCAAGAAGGGGGCATGCATGAATACAATTGCTGTTGGTGAATATCAATCCAGTAAAATTGAATTGAAAAATGTGTCTGTGGTGCCACAATTAAGTAAAAACTTGATGTCAGTTAATGCCATAACTAACAATGGTGGAGAAGTATCTTTCTCGGAGTATACAGTGAAAATACTCAAGAACGATGTCGTGGTCCTGGAAGGATGGAAAAATGAAAATGGATTATATGAAGTGTGTCTCAGTAAATGTCGAGAAGCTCTCCTGACTCAGTCTGACATAACAATGGAATGGCATAAGAAGTTAGGACATATTAGTTTTGACAACCTTAAAAAAATCTCCAAAATATGTGATGACGTTCCTGAATTCAACAATATAAAAGAAGTGTGTGAAATATGTATGACCTCTCGCCAAAATAGACTACCATTTCGAGAAATAAGGGAAAGAGCTACAAGACCGTTACAGATCATACATACAGATTTGTGTGGTCCGATCGATCCTTCTACTCATGATGATAAACATAGGGAACTCTAACGATTTGTCAAAATCGTCGACAGCGTTCACTGTCGTGGGGCACACAAGCTTTTCCTTCCATTAATTCACATGCTGTTTTGGTCGAGTATTGCGTTTTGTGAATATCTTTGGAAAAAATGTTCTTCCCTACGTTAGATTAGAGTGATTAGACTATAACTTTCTAAGAAATGCCTCTTTACACTGATACTAAAAAGCTTTGTGTGCCCCACGGCAATGAACGGTCAGCTGATTTTGACAAATCGTTAGAGTACCCTATTATTTTTTGACAGTTGTGGATGACTTATGATGGAATGATGGTTGGTCAAAATGATGAAATACAAGATTTTATAAAAAAATTGAGTCAAGAATTCAAAATAGTTATAACAGATTTTAAAAATTATTTGGGCATGGAAATAAAGAAGAATGAATATGGAATACAACTATGTCAAGCTGAATATGCTAAGGAAATTTCGAACAAATTCTGAATGGATAAAGCGAAACCAATGAAAACCCCTCTCGTTGTTCAAGGACTACAGAAGATGAAGGTTCTTGTGAAAATAAATTTCAATACAATGAAGCAATAGGGAGTTTGCTGTATTTGACATGTAAAACAAGACCAGATATATCTTATGCAGTAAATTATGAAAGTCGTGCTACTGCAAATCCAAGCAATGAAGATTTTCAGTATGTGAAAAGAACAATGAGATATTTGAGAGGAACTATTAACACAGCAATTCATTACTCATCGAAAAGAACAGAAGACAATATAAAAATACAAGCTTATTGCGATGCAGATTATGCTGGTGATAAAAGAGACAGAAAAAGTACAACAGGATATGTAATCATGTTTGCTGGTGGACCAATATCATGGTGCTCGAGAAAACAGAGTATTGTGGCTTTATCAACTACAGAAGCGGAGTACATCGCTGCTGCAGAGTGCTGCAAAGAAGTCAAATATCTAAAAACAGTCATAGAAGAATTATTGAACACAAATATGCAAGTCATACTGCATGTCGATAAAACAAAGCGCAATAAAACTGATTAAATCTGGTCAAATGAGTCGCGATAGTAAACATATAGATGTACGTTATCATTTCATTAGTGAACAATTCAAAGAAGGATGGTTTCAAATAAAATATTGCAGTACAGAAGAACAAGTTGCTGATATCATGACAAAACCTCTGATGAGTACCAAGTTTGATTACTTCAAGAGAAAGATTGTATTCGCCATTATTATGAATTGAGGAAATTTGTTTCTATTTCAATAATTTTATATTTGAGTATTTTGTCATTAAGGGGTAGTGTTGAATTAGATTCGATGATGACAAAATATAAATCAAGTAGGAAGCTTGGTCAGCTTTCAAAAAAAGATCAAGTTTGCTTTTTGACATCTGTCAATAAAAAAATATAAAAATAAATGTTGCTGAATAAACAGAGTTACGAACTTGTGAATCTCTTTTATTAAATACAGAGTGAAGCAAATATTAAAATATAACAAATCTGTTAATGTGTGGAGCTGGTGGAAGTTAAAGTTGTTGTACATATGTTGGTATGTATCTATTGATTACTCTCTAATGATCATAATGTTTATGCAACCTTCACAATTCATCTCTTCTTAATTCACCGGCTAGGTAATACGAAAATCAATGCGACATATAAATAAAATAACAACAAACAAGTTGGGAAATAACTTAAAATAAATTATTTCAAAGTTAATAAAAGAATTAGATCTCTATCCAACAAAGTTTTAAAATTTTATAATACTTATAAATTGTTTGTTTGTTCTTGTTGTTTCTACATTGTGTATATTGTTTTTTACAGGCTAGAAAGAGCAGGCCCGGATCTACGATTTTTTCTGACCGGGGCAAAAATTCATGATGGCGCCCCCCCCCTCTAAGGTTCTTAGGAAACATATCATTGCATATTCGTCATCGCGATTTCATCCCGAATTATTTTTTTCACTAATTCGAGGTCGTTGATTACGAATATGCAATTAGATTTTTCCTAAAATGAGTACTTCAGGAAAAAAATCACTCTTATTTTTTTCCCAAAGTACTCATCTTAGGAAAAATCTAATTGCTTATTCGTAATCTTTGACCACGAATTAGTAGAAAAAATGACTCGGGTTGAAATCGTTCGAAAAATAAAAAAGTTTGTTTTCACAAGAATGTCGTTTGTAACCCTCGCTCACCTATCATTTTTACCCGCGCTTTACGAACGAAATTATTCCGAACGAAAATTAATTTTTTCAGCGACATATATCGACCAGGGTCATTTTACTTATTAATTCGAGGTCGTAGATCACGAATATGCAATTTGATTTTTTGTAGGATCAGTATTTTGAGAAATAAATCACTTTTAGTGCAAAATTGCGAAGAAATTGGTCAACTTTGAGGAGGTGTAGCAGCCAGAAAAAAAGCACTAGTCATCTGCTGATTCTTTTGTGATAGATTGGTTCTTTGCGAATAGAAAAAAACACACTTCATTCATCTAACGCTAACAGATTAGATTTTATATAATTTTTCCGCGAATATCCAAAATTTCCGATTTTCCATCGACCATTACTTGAAAACTTAATTTTTAAAAAATATCTGTTTGCATATGCGTGTTCTGCGCACTCGTATTAGTGTACAGTAACAATTTAGTTTCGATCGGAGAGCAAAAATATTTTTCAAAAAATTCATACAGTATGGAAAATTTGAATAATTTTCGATCTCTGCCATTTCCACCAATATTGGTGTATATACTAAATCGAGGGCGTAGATTACCAATATGCGAACAGAATTTTGCTGAAGGATTAGTTTTTATGTTATTGTCCATAAAAAATCGGAAATTTTGGCCCTTACTTCCAGATGAAATGGGGATGAGTCGGTAATTCCCCAGGCAAAGAAATTACTGGCTCTATGCTTGCGACCCATTGTAGACATATCCTATATTTTAACCTATTTCACCCAAGTGTGGCGATCATTCCTAGAGATGACTGAATAATACGTATACAGTTAATTGATCCCTCATTGATTTTGAAGATTTTTGTCATAGTGATGGTTTATCATGTTTCCATTTTACAGTTTCGATTTTAGCACTAGGAAATTAATTTTTTCCGAGAAACTAAAAGAAAAATTTTAACCTCTGGTTGATTTTGGCGCCCCCTTAAGCTGACGCCCGGGGCAAGCGCCCCGCTTGCCCCCCCACCCCCCTAGATCAGGGCCTGAGAAAGAGGGCACTGCCCGAAACGTCGCCAATCACAATTTTTTTTTTTTTTTAATTGTAGTTCAAGGCATCGACTGCTATGGTCATTAGCCTTTTATAGACTCCAGCATTACTCAAACAGAAAATCAAATCAGTATATAAAACAGATAGGGTTTCACCTGTATAAAATATATTATGTGTATATATAGATTATATGTGCATAAGTAGATTATATGTGAATAAATAGATTATATGTGTATAAATAAATTATATGTATAAATGAACTATATGAAAAATGTGTGAGCTGGTATCCTAGTAACGAAACAATAAAGATAAGAGATAACATTATGTACATCATACTCTCCCCAGATAGTTGGTTTCTTCTAAGAAGAGTAAAACCTTCTGCTCTGCAAGCTCGTCATTCTTTAATACATCTTCGAGAGAACTGTCAACATTGATTTGTTCACGAATATCTTTGTAACTCGCACATTCAATGAGAATATGCTTGACAGTTAATATCTCACCGCATTTTTCGCATCTTGGCTTACTCAATCCCCTCAACATATACAGTGATGTTGCATTTGTATGTCCTATTCGTAATCTTGTCAGTACCACTTCTTCTCTACGGCCTAGATTCCGTGAATATTTAATCAGTAACTGATCTCCTAATTTCCTTCAGTTTAGATGTACTCTTATCCCAATCTGTCTGCCACTCTTTTTCTTGATATTTTCTGAGAATATTTTTAATATCATAGTAATCTACACAAACTCCTTCATCTGGTGGTTCCATGGTAGCATGCTTATCAGCTCTGTCAACAATTTCATTGCCTGGAATTTCAATATGTGCAGGTGTCCAAACAAATTCGATACGTTTTCCCTGCTGCTGCAGCCATATGATTGCGGCCTGAGTCTGATAAATCAGTCCATGAGAATGAAATGGATCCCGAAGTTTCTCCAATGAGCTCAACGAGTCCGTACAGATCACAAACGAAGAGTTTCCCATCAAATCACAACACCTCAATGCTTGCCAGATAGCGTACAATTCAGCAGTGAATATAGTGCAGACAGAGGTATGAGTCCATGCATGAGTTACGCCATCCAACAGTATTGCACTAGCTACTCCTTACACTGTTTTTGAGGCATCAGTATAAATGATAAAATCATCTATAAAGTTGGACATTATCATCATGAATTCCATTCTGAGTATTATTCTATTGGTATCCTCTTTGGCGTACTTATAACATTTCAGGTTAACTTTGGGAGCTTGGTACCTCCAAGGGGCAAACTCATAAGTCTGCAGTGGAAATATCTCGGGGAAATTAAGTTCATCAACAATTTTTGTTAAATTTGCTGTCATAGAAGTGGTCTCTAATTCATCAGATACAAATATTCTGTCGTACAGTGGGTTCGACCAAAGAGTAACCAACTGGTTACTCTTTGGTTCGACTTTTGTGCTGGCAACTTAGAGAGGTAATTTTTCAGAAGGCGACTTCTTCGTATATGTAAAGGTGGAAGGCCACCTTCAACTAACACTGATTGTATAGGGCTTGTCCTGAATGCTCCAATGGCAATTTTTATGCCACCATAATGAATTCTGTCCAATCTTTTTAGCCAACTCTTCCTCGCCGATCTGTAAATAATCGATCCGTAATCTATTCTTGATAGAATTAGGGATCTATATATGGTCAAGAGTGTGCTTCGATCAGCTCCCCATTTTATTCCAGCTATGCATCTCATCATATTAAGTAATGGTTTACAGCTTCTCTCCAAGTTTTTTATGTGCTCTGACCAAGTGAGTTTATGGTCAAATATCATACCAAGGTATCTTACTTCAGTTTTGAAGATTACTTTTTTTGTACCCAAAAAGAGCTAGTTTTGGGTAATCGTGTATGGATCTCAGTCTGGAAAAGTTAACACCAATTGTTTTGCTTGGAGAAAGTTTGAAACCCAGTTTGTTTCATTTTTCATGATGATGTTAATTGCAGATTGTAGTTTGTCTTCTGCACCATCAATTGTTGGCGAGGAGATAAAAATAGTCAAATCATCCACAAACATGGATTTTTGTATTTCAGGATCAAGACCATCGAAAATCGGATTCACAGCCACCTTGAACAAGTTGTTACTGAGATTAGAGCCTTGTTGAATTCCATTTTCCAGATCACAGCTATCAGACAATTCGTCTCCTATCTTAACACGAAATTTTCTTCTTTCAAGGAAATTGACAATAAATTTAGCAAGTCTACCTTTTATTCCTCAGTCATGGATAGTCCTGACTATGCCATACCTCCATGTCAAATCATATGCACATTCAATGTCAAAAAATACTGCAACTAGGTGTTCTCTTTTACTGAAGCTTTTTCTTATAGCAGTTTCTAGCATCATTAAGTCGTCAACACTGGATCGATTTTAACAAAAACCCATCTGTTCTTTTCGAATGAGTTGATTTTTTTCTAAGAATCACATTAAGCGGACGTTGATCATTTTTTCCAATATTTTACTTAAGCAGCTAGTGAGGGAGATTGGCCTATAACTTTCTGCTTTTTTCGGATCTTTACCTGCCTTGAGTACTGGTACAATCCAGGCTTCCCTCCAAACATCTGGGTATTCGCTGCTATGCCAGATCTTATTGTAAATTTCAAGGAGATTTGCCTTCTCTGACTCAGAGAGATGTTTAATAAAGTCATTAACGATATAATCTGGGCCTGGAGATGATTTTTATGACATTGCTTGAGGACATCATTCAATTCTTGTAAGGTAAGAGGATCATTATATTCATCAGAGTTATCCTCATGAAAGGTTATTGGCAATTCTATTTCATCTTTAACGTTTATGAACTGTAGAGGAAAGTTGTCCGAGCTGCTGACCGATTCGAAGTGGTTTCCTATTATGTTGGCTATTTGTTTTTGGTCTGTATATATTCGATTATTATGTTCAATAACCATTGACATCGGAGTGAAGTGATTTCCCGAAATATTTCTTATCTTCCTCCATACATCCGCAATGCTGGAAGAACAGGGATTCAACATATTTGTGCCAATATGATTTTTTTGCTTGTAATATAATTTGGCGTGCTTTGGCTCTTTTTCGTTTGAAAGCAATTAGGTTCGATGTGGTTGGCTTCCTTTTGAATATCACTAGAGATTTCTTTTTTTCCTTAATTGCCTCATCAACTTCATCATTCCACCATGGAACGTGTTTTGTACGGTTATTGACTACTTTTGGAATATGTTTCTCTGCTACTTGTATCAATTCATTCGTCATATCCTGAACTACATTTCATTAATATTTTTTCCAGGCATCATAGTTAATTTTGCCTCAGCTGTGTACGAGTCCCAGTCTGCCCTCCTGAGATTCCATTTATTGGTTTTATTTATCTTATTTGAATTCGGAACCGATACTGTCAACGGCTGACAAGCGAACAAATGACAGATTATTCTTCTTTTTCTTTTTGCACTGAATGCAACTCGCCGGCCGTTCGCCAGCCGCCACCAGCGCCACCTCCGAATCTTAGCTGTGGTACATCAAACTAACATTAACATATTATCTATCATACAGTAAGACGATATACAATTACAAATAAAAATTAAGAGTTCGACACACAGGGGACTGTACTTAAGGTGATCTATTATTCATTAACTTATCCAAATCAATCAAATGAGAGTAAATGGAGCTAAGGTTGTCAACGTCTCTGTTCGAGTTTATCACGTTTTGCGCTTGGCTAATTCTAATCATTTCTAGGAATGTTCTCTTTCTCAAATTATCCTCCATATACAGGATTTTCATACCATTAAAATCCGGACGGTGATTACATTCTATAGGGTGTCTCGTCAAAGCACATCCATCTTTTTTCATCTTTATGTTGCTCTTGTGTAATGACACCCTTTGTTTGAGTTTTATGCCTGTCTGACCTATATAGGTCTTTTCACAATCAAGACAGTACACCTGGTACACGACACCGCTCATATCCATCATCTGGTCCTTGTCTTTTACTTTTGGTAGAATTGACCTAATACATTTCACGTTTCTGTACGCTATCCTCACTTTATCCCTGGGTAGAATCCTTTCTAAACCACGTTTTAAACGTTCACTGTAAGGTAATACAATAGTGGTTACTCTATTTTGTGTAGTTTCTCGGTTATTAACTTCTTCGTTGCCCTCTAAATTATTCTGTCTTGAAGTCGGGCCATTCTGCTCTTCGTTGTTCTCCGAATTACTCTGTGTTGGAGGCAGATTATCCTGTTCATGCTCCGGTGTGTTCGCATTAGGTAAGCAATATAAAAATTTTCTCAATAAGCCTTTTGGATATCCGTTATCAAGTAATATTTTTTCCAGGATCTTCAAATTTTTATTCCTGAGGCTATTGTGAGAAATTCTGACAATTCTGGTCTTCAAATTCCGAATGATGTTAAGTTTCATTTTGAACGGATGGTAAGATAAGTAATGAATATATCTCCCTGCAGCCGTTGGTTTTCTGAACCAGTCAGTCATCAATCTACCATTATGTCTTATTACCCTGGTGTCGAGGAATGGGACAGATTCTTCATATTCCTTCTCCATGGTAAATTGTATTCTCTCATCATAGCTGTTTAGAACATCGAGGGCATTCTCTTCTTGATCTCTCGGGACCATGGTGATGATATCGTCTACGAATTTCTTACAGAAGGGCAGTCTGAATCTCATTCTTGGTATACATTCATCCAAAACCATGTCGACTACATACTGTGCTATTATTGATGATGCTTCATTGCCCACTGGTGTGGCCTCTAATTGTTTGTATATTTTTCCTTTAAAACTAAAAACAATGGTATCGAAGACAAATCTAATCATTATTAGAAAGTCCTCTTTTGGAATCATACAATGGGGCTGGATTTGGTCCTAATATTTCTCTATACATCTCTCTACCAACTCCACGGTGATGTTAGTGAACAGAGAAACAACGTCCCAGTCCCAGCTGACCAACACATAATCCTCGGGAACCTCTATATCATGGAGGATCTGCAAAATGGAACGAATCAGCAACATATACTCCATTCACTTTTATTTTAGCAGTCGGTTGGCCATGGAAATTTGACACATTTCACTCTGTATAGTAGGAAAATGTGGGGTTATGACGCTTGTCAAAACATTTTTGGGTTTTAAATCAACGCTATGTTGCCCGTTCTACGTAAAAGTTTCTGTTATTACGTATTTTATCACAATGTCGAATCTCTTCGGAAAATATGTGACGAACATAATTGGAGTTTAAACAAACTGATTGAAGGCATACCAAATCCAGTTATTTGCATGGAAAATACAAGAGATCAGTGTAATATCATTATATGCACTAGCTTGAGGAGAGTTATTGTTCGTTATCTTCTTTGGCTTACATCATTTATAGATTTCAAAAATATTAACCCGAAAATGAAATGCATATGTTGCAGTGGTTGGGAATGGGTATCTCCCGAAGGAATTAACAGATAATTACAAGAATGTTGAATTCTTCAACAAAAATCATCTTGCATCAATATAAGTAAAAGGAATTGAAGGAAGTTTCAAGTCAAGATTAACTTCACCTTTGAACAAAAATTTCACATGAATAAACAATTAAGAGGAGAACTGGGGCGTATTTGTGGATGTTCATCTTAATGCATTGATATAATAATAATAATTAGGTATTTATTGGTACCTTAAGATATTTACAATGTATGGGACAAGTCAAATGAAAAATAGAAAAATCAATTTTCGGGAACTTATTCTACGATGACATTCATCGAAAATCTTGTAGTAAACTTTTCGCATTAATTCACTCAAACATAAAATTCTCAAATGCTACCACTTTTTTGGGCCTCCCAATAGAAGTAAATTTTTTGTCATCCTCTTCATTCACAATCTTTCTGATTGTGGAAATATTCAGCTGAAATATAAGTCGTTCAGATTCAGATGAAACATTATATAAATTCTCTCACATTGAATATGTTCGTTACCGTCTGACGTATTGTGGATTTTAGAATATCAGAGTATAACTATTTGAATGAGTGGACCTGAATTCTGAATAGCACTTCCTGAAACCCGGTCTCTTCTTTCAATCACTTTCTGCATTTTCGAAATAAAAATTGATATTAGTTGTGGCAACGGCGATATGACATTAACGACATTTCATGACTGCCAACCTAACTCCGTTCTAGTTACAAAAACTTGAGAAAATTATTTCATGGCCAACCGACTGCTAAAATAAATGTGAATGCAGTATAGTAACTGTTTTCTTTATCGTAGGCCTCTGTTAGGACGTCCTTAACGAAACGTGATATTTTGATGTTAGGGGAATTAAAAGATGCTATTATTGGTCTAACAGCTAGCTCTTCCTTATGGATCTTTGGGAGTCCGTAGAACTTGCCAGGAACTCCCCTATAAAATGTGAGTTTAGTTGCGAATTCTTTTGTAATCTTCTTCTCATTTTTAAGTCTGGATATAATTTTTGAGGCCCTTTGTTTGTAAGTTGCGCATGGATTACCTGAAAGTTCTGCATAATTTTGTTCATTTTCCAATAACCTTAGGCACAATTCTTCATATGCTTCTCTCTCCATAATTGTGGTGGTCCCTCCTTTATCTGAACTGAGTACAACAAGCTCTGGGTGTTCCCTCAAGAACCTCCTTGTGCTCTGAATCATTCTGTTAATATTCGCATTGGTTTTTTGTGGCTTATTAAAAAAGTTTGTGATGATGTTTGTGGCTCTGGCTGACAAGACATCCCTCTCATGCTTGCCAGTAACCTCACAAGTAACAAGATTGACCTCTGCTAATATTCTAGGAATTGATAAATCTCTAATTTCTGGTTCTAGGCAAAAATTTGGTCCTAAGGATAATATGGTATTCACTTCCTTTGGAAGCTGTACAGTTGTTAAGTTTCTGATCCATGAATCCTTTGTGGGGATATCGACCCCTGAAGACCTCAATAATTTTGAAAATTTAGAGACATTGACTTCCCTCACTCTGTTAAACTCTGTTCTAAACTTTATTTGGACCCTATGCTGAAAATTTAACCAAGTATATTCACCTAAAGTATCTGCAATTAAAGATTTGAGTGTATTCTGTCACCCCTCAACATACCTACAAGTGATCTCAATCTCCAGATCAATAATATTACTTTCTAATCTATTGATAAAATCTGACACTCGCTGTCCTGTGCTTCCATCGCTGTATTCGAACATAACCTGGATTCCTTTGAGGTTATTGGTTATATGGTTTGGTGAGATAGCACTCTTCCTACATCTCAGTAAAAATACTCTTCTGTTTAATAGTCTGGCCAACCTATTACTGTTGTTGCTGTATTCCTTCAAGTGTCGGCATACCTGATCTCCATGCACTGTTTTGATGTTCTCGTAAAATCCCATTGTATTAATTGAAATATTAGAGGCGAATTTTGGCGCTGTAACCACAGCTTACTATGGTTATGGTTATGTGTGACGTCATAGTTACTGATGACAGTTATTGGAAGGTGTCAACTAGCAGTTCTGTCTGATTTGTTCGATTAATGGATTTCCAAATAAATTAATAAATTGAGGTTAGAGGAATATGGAAAGAGAAACCATATCAAAATATGTTTCAACAAGGAGAAGATAAATACTTTTATGGAAAGTAACAATTGATAGAAGGACTTGTTTATCTCTGCGAACATTGGTTTATGTGTCCATATCGATGAACATCTGATAATCTGAATGATATGGAAAGAGACATGGAATATGAATTCAAATTCACACATATCTTTCACCAGTTGGGAACTTAAGCTTCATGTTTCTCAAATAATGAGCAGCAAAAATTTTTATATCAGTAGTGATAGTGGAAATTCAAGGGGCAAGGAGAAGCATTTCAATTTTCTACTCTCTGAAACGACACGAATTGAAAATACCATTGCTTTGTTTAAAGGAAGATCTGTAATATTAAAAGTTATTAGTATCCGTGCCTTTTAAAATACCGTTTTTTTACACTCCTTTATATTTGTGAGGTTGTTATAGATAAAAATGATTTTACATTGAGGATTCATTATTTTACTATCTACACAGATACTTTTCCATTTGATCGTCTAGATACTATTATATTAATATTAATTAATTATATTATTATAATTCATATTTTTACTTGACGTAGTACATGGACCCTATATACTATGTATATATACATCCCAAATAGCTTAGGGTTTTATCAAGTCTATCAAAGCAAAAAATCATCCAAAAAGTCTGAATCCGACCAAGACCTCAGCATACCTACTTAGTAAATAATAATTAATAAGCTTAAGAATAATCAAAATTATCAAATTCAAATTTTCAGTTTTGCTTAACGAGTGAAAACTTAATTAAACGGATTATCTTCCCAGTTCCCTTATTATTTCTTTTCTGTCTGGTACAGAAATTGAATTTTATTTATTTTTTATTTTATTTCGAATTAACGTGTCTCGACATCGAGATCATTGACACGAGGTACAGTACACATTAACTTATTCTAAATATAAATCTAGGTATTCGGAGCTTAAAGAACTAACATTTGAGAATTCATATATTATTGTAAAGTTGACATTTTTTGAGGAATGTAAGAGCTAATTCAATTTGTTTTTGTGAATTGAGGATATTTCCAAGATTCTCTCTCAGCCCAAGTCGTCGTCGGTCATCTCCGTAATATGGGCAGATACATAGTAGGTGTTCAACAGTTAGACGGGTATTGTGACAGTGTTCGCATTTGGGCTGATTTTCTGAAGACATCAGATAGCTGTGGGTTAGCTTGGTGTGGCCTATTCGGAGTCTTCTCACTACGGTTTTGTCTTTTCTGCCCAAACTAATTTGTGGTGGATTATCTATTTTGGGTTGTATCATATGTAGTCCAGTGCTAGCTCCTTCCCATTGGACTTGCCATTCCTGTAAGGATCTCAGCTTTATGGCATTTTTGAGGTCTGTATGAAGTTGGATTTGGGTCACAGGAAGGTCAGAGGTTCGTGCTTGATTTGCGGCCTGATCTGCAGCTTCGTTTCCTGTTATACCAATATGTGATGGGATCCAGATTATAGTGGTGGAAATATTCTCCTTCGCTTTAAGGGTATGGCATCGTTCTAGAAGTTGCTGTACCAGAGGGTTCTTCGAGAAAATGTTGTCTATGGATTCAATTGAAGATAAAGAGTCTGTGAGTATTGCGAGCTTTTGACCTGGGATAAGAGGACTGCAAAGAGATTTATAAATTGCGAAGAGTTCACCAGTGTGGATGCTGCAGATGGATGGGAGTTTGTAGGACACCGGGGCATTCGATTCATTGATGATCGAGCATGCTATTCCCTGCTCGTCTTTGGAGGCGTCGGTGTATAGTTCTTCGTCAAACTTTTCATCCTCAATTAGTTCAAATAAGTGTTGCTTAATAATTATTCCCAAAGTTTCTAGTTTGATGTGTCTATGCAGAGAGGAATTTAGCCTTGGGTGGTGTCTAGACCATGGAGTGTGTTTCGGAAACGTAATGGGAGATGTTAAGGTAACATCTATAGGCCCCAAATTTTGCTTTGCAATTTGTGGAATTGAGAGCAAGGTCATGGGCTTCATAGTAGGTGGCTCTTGTGAAGTTTCAAGCAGGTGTCGCACTGGGTGATTCGGAAGAGCAGACACTTTGGATATGTAAGTAAGGAGAGTTTGCTGTCGGCGAAAGTTGAGCGGAA
This sequence comes from Coccinella septempunctata, assembly GCF_907165205.1. Lineage (NCBI taxonomy): Eukaryota > Metazoa > Arthropoda > Insecta > Coleoptera > Coccinellidae > Coccinella > Coccinella septempunctata. The sequence goes on along the minus strand of NC_058189.1, from coordinate 29,736,445 downwards.
GTTCTTGTGCTTCAACGTGTAAACTTATTGATGGGTTGGATCTGAATGCTCCAAGGGAGAGGCGCAGAGCAGTGTTGGGTATGCTGTTGAGCAATTTTAAATTTGATATACTAGATGTGGAATAAAGCATACTGCCGTAGTCAAGTCTTGAACGAATGAGTGATCTGTAGATTTTGAGTAGTATTTCTTCGTCACATCCCCAGTGATGGTGAGACAATGTTCGTAGGATGTTCATGGTATTCATACAGGAGCCTTTGATTTTCTTGATATGAAGTGACCACGTTAGCTTCTGGTCAAATGTCATTCCGAGATAGTGTAGGTGATCAACGAGTTCTATGGGTGTATCGTATATCGTTAATTGTGGTGGGACTGTTAGGTGTCTTCTAGTAAACTTGATTAGTTTAGATTTAGAAGGAGAGAAATTGAGTCCTATTGTCTTAGCCCATGTGGTGATACTATTCAGAGCCCGTTGCAAAAGTTTACATGTACTTTTGGTACTTTTGCCCGAGCAGAAGAGAAGCAGGTCATCGGCGTATAAGACGAATTTGATTGGGGCCTCAATAACGGTACAGATATCATTGATGGCTAGTATAAATAGCGTCGTGCTCAACACTGAGCCTTGCGGGATGCCGTTATGGGTGACAAAAGAGTCGGAGGACTTGCCATTTACTAACACCTTGAAACTTCTATCGGTCAGAAAGTTCTCCAGAAAACAGTAAATATTTCCGTCAAGTTTGAGATCATGTAGCTTGTTCAAAATCGCTTCTCGACTTGTAGTGTCAAAGGCACTATCGATGTCTATCAATGCAGCTATAAGGTCTTGTTGGTTTGCAAATGCATGAGCTATTTCTGTCTGAAGCATGACGAGGTTATCTGTTGTGCTGCGGTTTTGTCTGAAGCCTGATTGGGCGGGATGTAAGAGATTGTATTTTTCCAGATACCAAATCAGTCTCGCATTTCATTTATAAAAATTACGTTATATCGAAGAGGAAAGTTAATCTTTGATTATAGCATCCATCTCTTCAAAACTTTGTGAATCCCACATAACATTAATGGTCCAATATTCCATTTCACTCATTGAAAGGAGATAGAAATACATACCACATCGAACTCTATGGGTTCCCATAGAGTTCAATGACATACCACGCCATTAACCCTACTCAAGAGGAAGGTTACGTGGTTAACTTCGTGTGACGTCATTAAAACGTCATAGTTACATGGTTATCTTCGCCAAAATGTGGTTACCCAAGGAACTACAACCTAACCATAGTTAACCACTAGCGCCAAAATTCGCCTAAGATAACTTTTGACTAAGCGGTGATAAAAGGTAAAGTAAGTATCGGGAAAGTAGTCAGAGAAGAAAATTCTTTGTTCTGTTTACTCAAGCTTTCGAGGCTACATTTGTCTCTTCATCAGGAGTCACTATAAAATTACAATATAAGTATGCATGCAGTTCAAGATAAAAGGCAATAGAACTTACAGAACTATGAATAATCAACAACATAGGTGTCAATATCAAATTTTGAAAACACTAAAGGGTCAAGGAACAACAGCCGATCGGCCATAATCTTATTTGAATCCGGAACTGTCAACGGCTGACAAGCGAACAAATGACAGATTATTCTTCTTTTTCTTTTTGCACTGAATGCAACTCGCCGACCGTTCGCCGGCCGCCACCAGCGCCACCTCCGAATCTTAGCTGTGGTACATCAAACTAACATTAACATATCTATCATACAGTAAGACGATATACAATTACAAATAAAAATCAAGAGTTGGACACACACGGGACTGTACTTAAGGTGATCTATTATTCATTAACTTATCCAAATCAATCAAATGAGAGTAAATGGAGCTAAGGTTGTCAACGTCTCTGTTCGAGTTTATCACGTTTTGCGCTTGGCTAATTCTAATCATTTCTAGGAATGTTCTCTTTCTCAAATTATCCTCCTTGTCCAGGATTTTCATACCATTAAAATCCAGACGGTGATTACATTCTATAGCGTATCTCGTCAAAGCACGTTGTTGTTCCTTGACCCTTTAGTGTTTTCAAAATTTGATATTGACATCTATGTTGTTGATCATTCATAGTTCTGTAAGTTCTATTGCCTTTTATCTTGAACTGCATGCATACTTATATTGTAATTTTATAGTGACTCCTGATGAAGAGACAAATGTAGCCTCGAAAGCTTGAGTAAAAAGACAAAGAATTTTCTTCTCTGACTACTTTCCCGATACTTACTTTACCTTTTATCACCGCTTAGTCAAAAGTTATCTTATATTCCAATATTTATATATATATATATATATATATATATATATATATATATATATATATATATATATATATATATATATATATATATATATATATATATATATATATATATATATATATATATATATATATATATATATACCATCCCAATCCATCCGTCACCTCCGAAATCGGAGGTGACAACGTTTTGCCTTGTTTTTTAGCTTGTTAGATTCAGGAGGCTTCAGGGATCAACATATCAAAAAATCGTTTTGAGGTCACAACGCACCCCGTTTATGTACTGAACAATCTTTTAGTTCGAGTGTATATCACTGGCGCTAGTGTGCTGAGCTGTATATCGAAGAATTGCTGTGGGGGACTCTTTGCTCGTTAGCACCTCCGAAAATGGCAACGTTGTATTTTCAAAGCAGATGTAGACAGGCGGAATATAAGTATACGGATGAATTAACTGTAGAGAGGCGCAGCGCGCTATCTCCTCCATAATTGCAATCCAGGCGGCATATCTCAACGATTTTTTATCGCATTCATCTGTAGGGGAAAGAATCACGTGAAAGAAAACCAATCTTGGCTCTCTCGAATGGAATTATGACTGTTTATATTTCATCGTGTGTATCTATGCATCCGTTGAACTTCTTTCATCTCAAGCTAAATATTCAGATGTAAATGGTGATGAATATTCAAGGACAATGAGCCATTCCGAAAATTTTCATTTCAGAATCAAGAGAAAAAATGCTACAAATTTTACAATATCACAGAAATGAACAACGTCGGCTAAACCGAATGTTGCACATTGTTGGGTTATTTCAAATGGAACGCTCTATATATTTTTCTTAAATCGGATTGCTCAATGATTTTGAGGAATCCTTTGCTCAGAAACATCTGTTTTATTATCGATTATGTTTAATTATTGGATTTTCACGAAAATTTGAATAGCTTGTACCATCTCTCTGGTTTAAAATACTGGAACTAACAATCTGCACTCAACTAGTAGAATACCTTCTAAAAGAAAAGATCCTTTTACCCACACAACATGGTTATGTAAGAGGTAGATCAACTCAGACAGCAGTGTTTGAGTTCATTTCAGGAATCCTTAATGCCTTGGAGGATTCTAATATAACAGTGGGTCTAATGCTGGATCTATCAAAGGCATTCGATACTCTGTCCCACGACCTTATTCTCCATAAACTTTCTGCATATGGCATAAACAAGCTAGACTGGTTTCAATCATATTTAGCAAACCGCAGGCAGAGAGTGGTGATCTCTCAGAACGGAAAAACAACAGTTTCGGAAGAAGAACTCACAGAGTTCCGCAGGGTTACATATTGGGCCCTATCATTTTTATCATTTTTCTAAATGACCTAAGTACCATATTCGATGAAACCATGGTTAGGACAGTGAATTATGCAGATGACACAAACTTCACTGTATTGGCCAAGCACGATTTAGAGTTGAGTTTACCATTTCACACTCAACTCTAACTCTAAATCGTGCTAGCCAGGCTAGCCAGTGGTTTGAAGCAAACGGTTTGTGCATGAATTCTGAAAAAACAAGTGTCATCCTATTCAGGACAGCTCATTCCGGTCCCCAAGTTCCTACCAGCATTTCACTGTCTAACTCCACATTATAACTGACTAAATCTTGTCGCTTCCTAGGCCTCACTATTGAGGTAACTCTTGATTGGGGAGAGCACATTTCCAACCTTTGCAATCAACTGGGTACCATCTGCTACACTTTGGGAGTCCTCAATAAATATCTGGACATAACCTCACTGAGAACAATATACCAGGCAGTGTTTAGGTATGGCATCATGTTCTATGGTAGTTCATACAACCTACATAGAGTGCTGAAAATGAAGAAGAGAGCCTTCAGAATGATCTGGTGGATGAGGAGGACGGAATCATGCAGGGGAGTCTTCAGAAGGAATGGTCTTTTGACTGCTCCTGCTGTACACATCCAAGAAAGCCTGATATTTACATTCAAGAACTAGCACTACTTCGAAGAGAAAACAGTAAGTAATTACAATACGAGGACAACTGCACTAAAATATCCAAGACACAGATTAAGCCTCACTGAAAAGGGACCTGAATATAGATATATTCGTTATTACAATAAGATAGCTCACAAACTAAGAGGAGAATGGACTCTACAACAGTTCAAGAAATTCATCTTCAAACTCCTACTTGAAATCGAACCCTACAGTGTGGGAGACTTTATGGAACACAGACTATAAAGCAGAAAATGACCCTGTTTCACTTCAGGTGTTTAATGTCATGTGTACACTTTACCTGAAATAAAGCACATTATTTATTTATTTATTTAAATTTTTTAGTGATGTATCATGAAGAAAATTACAGATTATATCGAAACAAGTAAGAATTCATGAAGAATTATCCAAAACAGATTTGCATTTTTCGATAGATCATACAGGATGTAAGGGAAAAAATAAACAAAATTGAAGTCTTTTGAAGGCCTCGAGTCAACATATTTTGAAATTGCAACCATATTTTTGTCAAGACATGATGAATCTACAAAATGAAGGTAATAATATAGATACATACTCGGATACATATGATTGATTGGTAATTCCCAAAAGCTATGATGAACAGCGGACACTATGATGGACGCATGATGAAAGGAGAAAGACAAAATTTAATTGAAGTATTTTCGCATGAAGTTTTATTAATCAAAATAAATGATGATTCTTATAATTAACAAATCAGGTGCAATTAAAATTTTTGTTTTGGTCTTCGAAAATAACACATATTAATTAAACTTCTACTATCCAAAATGAATAGGTACATGGATGAAATGTATCTATATACAGGATATCTGTAAACAAATGCGAAGGACTAAGGGAGATGATTCCTTAATGAAAATAAGCGGGGCTAGTTTCTATAAATTTTTTTCCAAATAGACAGCTCTTCCAAGATGCAGCCTTGGAAGGCGATGACGAGTCTACAGTTTTTAATTTTTTTTTACAGGTTCTGAAAAACACTGAGTCATAAAACTATACATATTATGAAGCACTGAGTAGATTGGTACCAGTTTCAACTTCGGCAAGCTCGCAGTTTAGGCGGTAACTTGCTATCGATTTTTTTAATGTGTCTCTCCCTTAAATTCAAAAATTTCTGTGAAAATGTTGAGATTTGAATTATTATGCTATTGTCATAGAAGTATACGAAACTATCAGGTCGGGGGATCCAAGATTTCGGGCCGATTCACATAAAAAAAAAAAAACATAATAAAATGAATTTCGTGAATACCGAGGCTGAAAACCACTATTCTCCGCTATGAAAATTTAATATTATTCCAATAATATACCGAGTTAATTACTGCTACGTTGCTATTACTATAAGGCCCGGTTGTTCAGTTCAGGATAAGGCCGAGATTTAAGATGATCCTAGATTAACCTGACAGAACTGAAATGAAATGTCAAAATCAATTTAGGATAAACTTTAATCCCGAACTGAACAACTGGGCCTATTCATGTAGAGTTTCGGATTTTGCGAGAATCTACTGCTTTTTCTTCAAAACAACAACTGCGCTGAAGGAAATGTGATTGACTGTTATCTATATCATTTACATCATTATTTGCCGAACTTCAAAGTTCTGAATGAATTAAAATCTAAACTTGAAAATATACGAGATAATTTTCGCAAGAATTTCAATGAAATCTGAAAATTTTCATCATTCTGGAGCATTCTCGACATCAATAATTCTCGAATCATCCATGGAATAAATTCAATTTTATCCAATATAACACGCAAAACGAAATGTTATTCGAACTCGGCATCTTGAGCAATTCGTTCCTAAAAAGCCCGAATCAGGTAGAAAATTTTGAACCCTTCATATCAGCGTTAACACGTGTTTTGCAGTAAACAGATGCCGATTTCGTTTTCAACGGGCCATATAACTAGGGTCCTCGTTGGGTGAAAGGATGAACGGTTCTTACAACAAGAAGAATTTGAATTTTCATATGACGGTGAGGGCATTTGTTTTAAAATTTTCAGAGTACAAGAAGTATACAGGGTGTTTCAAGAGTAAACAGACAAATGAAAAGAGGGCATTGAGCTGAGTTCAGAATCATACCATATACAGGGTGTTCCAAAACTAGTGAATCAAACGTTACACCACGATAGAGTAAACCAAATATTATCGAATGACACCAACATTAGTTCGACGAAAATGTACCGTTTCCAAAATAATCAGAATTTTATTAAAATACATAAAGTTGCCGATTTTCGAACTATTTTTCCTAATAACAGGGCCAGTTTGTGAGAAAGGATATCGATTTTAAATTATATTGAAGTAATATTATTGTTTCATCTCCTCTAATTGAAATTATTTTAAGTAGTTAATCGATAACCATAACCTAAGTAAATGTAAATTAAAACAATTGTTTTTTCTACATGATTTTTAATACTCAGAATAAACAGGGGTGATAATATGGGAGAAAAACGCTATCCTCAATAACAAATTGGCCTTGTGACTGCAAAAATAGTTCAAAAATCGGCAACTTTAGGTTAGGTTTTCTTAGAAACGGTACATTTTCGCTCAACTAATGTTGTTGTCATTCGATAGTATTTGATCTACTCAGGCCCCCTCAGGCGGGGCGCTTGCCCCGGGCGCCAGGCTAAGGGGGCGCCAAAATCAACCAGAGGTTAAAAATTTTTACTTTTGATTTTCTCGGAAAAAATTAATTTCCTAGTGCTAAAATGGAAACTGTAGAATGGAAACATGATAAACCATCACTATGCCTAAAATCTTTAAAATCAATGAGGGATAAATTAACTGCATATTATTCAGTCATCTACGAATGAGCGCCACACTTGGGTGAAATAGGTTGAAAGATCTGATATGTTTACACTGCGTCGCAAGCAGTAATTTCTTTGCCTGGGAAATTGCCGACTCATCTCCTTCTCATCTGGAACTAAGGGCCAAAATTTCCGATTTTCTATAGACCATAACATAAAAACCAATCCTTTCAGCATAATTCTGTTTGCATATTCGTAATCTATGCCTTAGTAAAAACACCAATTTTGGTGGAAATCGGTAAGATCGAAATTTTTTCAAATTTTCCATATATGTACCGAGTTTTTCACCATAATTTGAGCCCCCCTTCAACTTTGTTACTAAGAAAGGTACAAAAAAATGTTTCATAGAAAAGTTTCACGAAATTGATATTTTTTTAAATGTTTTCATAAAATGAATTATATACAAAGTGGGCGGTTTTCTGAAGAATATTTTTAGTCTCCGATCAAAACCGAATTCATTCTGTACACTAATTCGAGGGCGTAGAACACGAATATGCAAACAGATATTTAAAAAAAAAATACTTTTCAAGTTATGGTCAATGGAAAATCGGAAATTTTGGATCTAATTGCATATTCGTGATCTACCTTGAATTAATATGTAAAGAGATCCGGGTCGATATATGTAGTTAAAAAAATAAATTTTTGTTCGGAATAATTTCGTTCATGAATTAATTTTTTTTTATTTATGCAATTTTTGGGAGTATTTTGGGAAAAGAATAACTTTTAATGGAACAATGAGAAAAAATATCTTTTGATGGAACAATGGAAAAAAAATATGAGTGATTTTTTCCCAAAGTACTCATGTTAGGAAAAATCTAATTGCATATTCGTAATCTATACGACCTCGAACTAGTGAAAAAAATAACTCGGGTTGAAAGTGATGACGAATATGCAATTAGATTTTTCCTACGAACCTTAGAAGGAGGGGGGGGCGCCATCATGAATATTTGCCCCGGTCAGAAAAACTCGTAGATCCGGGCCTGGATCTACTCTATCGTGGTGTGACGTTTGATTCAATAGTTTTGGGGCACCCTATATATAGGTTTCTTCGAGGTTTTTTGAAATTTCTCGAATTTCCGTTTGGCTATAACTCCTGAAATTCTGATCAAGTCGACTGAAAATTCATATTTAGCCTTGAGTTGTTAATTTCATTGAAACAGAGCATTAAAATTCGACAAAAATCTGGACCGGGCCCAGTGAGGCTTTACTTAACTTCAAACTCATAAAAACACCATGTATGTAGTTTTTCAATCATAATTTCAACTTTTTTGTTATCTGCATTATTATTGTCTCAAAATGAATTGATTTTTGGGTTGCCCCACCTGTTGATCATGTTCTAGAAATAATTGTTTTGGTCAGACGCCTCTAAGGAATAGAGCACTTCATGAAAATGTATTTAGAAATCCATAATTGATTTTTTTTTTCAAAAAATATTCTGTTGAATGTGTTCAACAATTATACCATATTCGGTCTTCAAAATACTCTTTCACAAGGATAAAATGTTTCAAAATTGATAATATCCAAAAATATGGATGGAAAAAATACGCTATCTTGAAACTAAAATTTAAAACTTGATATTCAGAATGAATCTATTTTTCTATGGACAACTAGTTGTGTGAATGAAAACAAAGAAAGAAATCGCGGGGTGTCAGATCTGGAGATCTAGCAGTCCAATATTGGTGTCCTACCCTCCTAATAAAATGACCTGAAATACTGATAAATACTTTTGCTGGTGCATGAATATCATCAATGTTTCAATAACAAATTGTAATAAGACCAGAACAATCCATAGATTTCCATAGATCCAATAATGACTATAACGGAATCAGTGAAGAATTCGAAAGTGCATTTATCATACTTATCCGAAGTGCCAATCATTACCTTCACTAAAAGACCAAATGAGGTGAAAACCAGTTCGGAAAATTACTTCAGTTCCACGTTGTCCATAAAAAGCGATTCATTCATAAGACATCGAATTATAATTATTATTTTCATGATCATGATAGTTTTTTATTTCTATTTTTGTTCATTATCAATAATAAAGCTTATTATCACTGTTAATGACTTATCTGAAAAACCAGATATGCTATAAATATCAAAAACAAATGCAAGACATATATTGAGAACGAAAAAATTCAGTTGAACATTTCCAATTCCATTTTTAGATTTCCTCAGTTGATTGGCGATCATATTCATCCCATTAATTAATGTGAAGTAAAAGTCAATATGCAGCGCTGTTTTTTCCAGACATTTCACGATCAAACAATTATTCATTAAAAATAATCTGAAAAGGCATACCAAAGTTTCATTGATTTTGGGAAAATCAATGAAGATACCTGAAAAATTCAAAATTATGACGAGAAAAACTACAAACGGAGTGTTTTGCATGAGTTTAAATTTGAATATATCCTCAATGAGTCCGGTCCTGTGTTCGTCAACTTTTAATGTTCTGTTTTATTGAAACTTAGAAGTTTAAGCGGATAATGAATTTTCAGCCGAATCCAACTAAAATATTTGGAGTTATAGCCGAACAAAAATTAGGGAAATTTGAATAAACTCCTCTCTATATCGGAAACGGAATGCCTAAGACACACATATGAGGTGTTTTTGAACTAAGCTCAATGCCCTCTATTCACGGTTTTCGTTTGTCCGTTTACTTGTGAAACACCCTGTGTACTGAAAAATTTCAAAAGACTCCTCGAGCAATTAAGAAATGCCATTAAATCAAGGAGTTTCTTTTGAACCGCTATGATGAAAAATGTCAATATCCAGTTATTATTATTATTTGGGGTGATTCATCGAAAATCCCCAATATCTCGAAAACCAAGGCACTTTTGCCAAACGTAAAATATATTTATTTGAACCGCCATAGAGTACTCTACCCGCAGGCTCCATATTATCCACTCATTACGCCACACCCTGTATAATTATTATTATTATATCAATGTATAAAATAAACAGACATGAATACTAGGCAGTTGTTTTGTTTGAAGGTGAAGCTCCTGTTGCTTCAAACTTCTTTTAATTATTTTGACGCAAGATGATTTTTGTTGAGGAATTCAACATTCTCGTAATTATCCGTTCATTTCTTCAAGAGATACCCATTCCCAACCACCTATGAGTGTTCAATTTAATGCTAACACTGCATCAAATGCATTTCATCTTCGGGTTGATTTTTTTGAATTCTACAACTGATGTAACGTCTTCAGCCAAAGAAAATAAACAACAGTAACTCTCCTCAAGCTACTGATTACTTCTATTTTCCATGTAAATAAATAGATTTGGTATGTCTTCAATCAGTTTGTATAAATGTCAATTATGTTCGTTACATATTTTCGACGCAATATTTTCCGAAGTGATTTGACATTGTGATGAAATACGTAATTACTGAGAGTCTCACGTAGAACGGACTACGTAGCACTGATTTAAAACTCAAAAATGTTTTGACAAGCGTCTTAACCCAACATTTTCGTACCATACAGAGTGAAAGGTATTCAATTTCCATGGCCAATCCTGTGCTAAAATGAAAGTGAATGAAGTATAGAAGCTGAAAGTAAAACGTATATTTTTGTTGATTCATTCGGGAAGAACATTTCAATGGAGTTCCTCATGTCGTGAATATAATGCCCAAAATTTAGATAACTATTTCATACCAGAACAAATTCGGTAAAATTGTCTTTGGAATTAATCTTATATGTAACGAAAAATTTCATTGTCATGTATCATTCATTTTAGGACCTATACGGTGGTATTAAACTCCCCTATCGGACGAAGTATCGTAGACATAGCATACTTATTCAAAACTGTTGATATTCATGAAGAAAAGATAATAATTTCTGTCCAAATTCATTTACTCCGAATCCTTATCAATCAATTAGTAGCGTATGAAGTTCATTAATATCAGTATCGTTCTCGAACTATTTACAGGTTTCAGTATGTGTGAATGAATCGGAAGAGCAGCTGTATTCTGTATATGAGTAGAATTCAAGCTGCCTTACTTTCTGTCCTCCTGAAATCTGGCAACGTTGCGGGAGGTGAGAGCGCACTACTAATAAGAAATATATGCGGAGGTAGTAAGGTCTGATTCGTTTGAAGAAAAATTTTTCGATGAAAATCTTTTCCCCTCTTTAGGTACCCCTGTTATTTACCTTCCCCTCTACATATATAAGCAAAAATTATTCCAATTATAAAACTCCTTCACCCGGAGGTCAGGTCGCCCAATGAACTTAACGGAGGTAACAACGAACTACGGGTTCATATATATATATATATATATATATATATATATATATATATATATATATATATATATATATATATATATATATATATATATATATATATATATATATATATATATATATATATATATATATATATATATATATATATACCAAGTGCAATCATATAACAAGCAGTTCCATAAAACTAGGGTCAAACATCTCAAAAAGACAGATGAACTTAAACTATCTTATTTAAAAAAGATCAAGACTAAACAATCCTGGGTAGTGAATCTCTCCAATAACTCACTAATTCCTGAAGATATAATGAGTATGCTTTCTTTGGGTCCTAAATTTTCGATTGCCCCAAATAACCATCAAATTTCTTTAAAGAAACTTCTAGCTGACACTGAATACATTATTCATGGTATTAGTGATGAATTCAAAGATATTGTTAGAGCACAGGCCACCAATATAATCACCAATTTTCATTTTAAAAATAATACACAACCAAATTTTATCAACAAGCTATTCATTAAAACCAAAACATTTTTAAAACAAAATGATGACCTTTTAGTAATGAATTCAGACAAGGGAAACGTAACAGTAATAATGAATAAAAATGACTATTTCACTAAGGCCCGTGAGATTAATGCTAGTTTAAACCAAGAATGAGGGTTTAAACTTTGGATAACGATTATTTCTTAAGATCAAACATAGTTAATCCATCAAAGATGGTTTAAACTATCGATTAGTTTAAACCTTCGGGACGGTAGGTTTAAACCATCCAAAAGGGATTAAACCCTATATATTCTATGAAACTATTTTCTACGAAGTTTTTTGAAGTTTCTTGTTTGTTTTGATTCAAGAAATTGTGTTTAGGTTTGCGTTCCCCGTTAGAGTTCAATGTTTGAAAATGAACAAGGAATTCAGATATTGAAATCTTGCACGAGTTGAATAATTTCAATAGGTATCATGACAGACCATATATTATATCATCCGTGATCGAGAAAATTATTGGGATAAATGGGATGATATCGAATTCATTCGATCTCCAAAACTTCTGCAAGAGCAATTTTGAGTGAGATTGAGAAAAAAATAGGCCACCCCACCTCAAGATGAAATATCAACATTCAATTTCATATTTTGTCTCACTTGCAATCCATCTTCTGAATTGCTATGTTCAAAAGCAATTTCCACTTTGAAATTTGCCTTTCGTTAGATACTAAATATAGATATTTTCAGAAACGAAGCACTGAATGCTATGTATCAGCCATAGGTTTTACCTCACACTTCAATAATATAACAATAATAATGCTGATACAAAGATCACAACAGAACACAATAAATAAATAAACTGATCTCTGCTGTCTGACAGAAGCACTGATCCAAAGATCAACACAGAAAACTAAGAAATGACAACCAATGAGTCACAATTAGTTCAAATAGCCAGCTATTTTGACAACTGCACAGGATTAGTTAATCTCTTATCATTTTGTACTTGATCTTAACACGACGGTTTAAACCATAGATTAACTTTAATCGGAGATTTCTTAATCGGAAGTTTAAACTACGATTAATCTTACGGGACTTAGTGTAATATTTTGGTTAATGATGGAAACGTTTATGAAAAATTAACGAGATATCCTACATCGAGATTTGAAACAGAAAATAATAAATGGGTGAAATTCATGAAAGAGAAACAATATGTTGATGGGGTCATCTCCAAAAAGCTCATGTGTTATGGTTCACATCCTCCAAGATTCTATGGGCTTCCTAAGATCCACAAAGAAGGAGTTCCTATGAGACCTATAGTATGTACTATTGGCTCGCCCACATCTAATCTTAGTAAATTCATTGCCAACATACTTAAAGCCTCTTTTCACCAATACAATGAGTTTCAGATAATAAATTCAAAAGAATTTGCTATAAAAATGAATGGATTCCTTCTGCCTCCTGACCATGAGATTGTGTCCCTTGATGTAATATCATTATTTACAAACATCTCCTTAGAATTAACAATATACATTATTGATGAAAATTGGGAGTTGATAATGCCACACACAGAGATTCATAAAGAGCATTTCATTCAGATAGTTGAATACATTTTTCATTCTAATTATTTCCTATATAATGGTTCTTTCTATAAACAAAAATTTGGATGTCCCATGGGCAGTTGCTTGAGTCCTATTTTAGCTGATATGGTGATGTCAACGCTTATAAAATCATCTTTAGAGAGACTTTCTTTTACTCCATCATTTATATATCAGTATGTTGATGATCTAATTTTATCTATACCTGAAGATAGAGAAGGGGAAATACTAAGCGTTTTCAACAGTTTCGATGATCATATTAAATTTACAATAGAAAGGGAGAATAACAAATGTGTACCTTTTCTAGACACTCAATTATATAGGACTGAGGATAACAGGATTATTTTAGATTGGTACAGAAAACCCAGTAGTTCTGGGAGATATATAAATATCGATTCTTACCATGATATCAAAATAAAAACAAATATAATTTTGGGATTAAAAAGAAGAATAGAAGATATCACGCATCATACTCTAAGACAAGCGGCACTGAGAAGGCTATTTAGGCTGATGAGGGATAATGGATATTCGAACATCTTTCTAAAAAAATTAATATACAATGCTCCAAGACTACCAGAACCAACCGAAGCTTTAAACGAAGTGAATAATGAAGAAAACCCAGTCTGTTTTGCAAAACTGCCCTACATTAAAGAAGTCACATTCGAATTAACGAAGCTTTTCAAGAAATTTATCAACATTAAAATCAGTAGATATAACATGGTTGTTGCTAGGTCCCTTTATAAAAGCACAAAGGATAAATTGAATATTTCAAAAATAAAAAATGTTGTTTATAAGATAAATTGCAAACACTGCCCTCTATTTTATATAGGACAAACATCACAAGGTCTTGATAGGAGAATGGCGTTACACAAAAGTGATTCTGTTCTGAGACCTGAAAGATGTGCTTTAGCTTCACATATTAATAACACAGGACATGCTGTAGATTACGATAATATACAAGTCTTAGATCACGAACAAGAATACCAAAAAAGAACTTTTCTAGAAATGTGCTAAATAAATGAAAATAAAAATTCAACGATGAATAAGAAAACGGATACAAATAATCTTAGCAACATCTATAGTTTCTTACTGACCTGTGATAAAAATAGGTATTCTCCTAATTTGTAACCTTACTTGCAGGTACTTATAAATAAGAGACATTTCTAATCCAAATTGTATAAAATAAGAAAAGATTTTCTCAATTTTTTTTTGCCTTTCTGTGAACATCATGGCACATTTGCTTGTCCATGCCAATTTATAGAATTTTTCTGAAATCTGTCATTTGTAAAACCATTTTTTTTCCTGAATAATTCAACTGAAATTGACGTACTTTTTTGATTACCCTCTACATGGTCTTGTTTTTTCTGAAGCTACCATATTTATTGTCATGGTATTGTAAGTTTTAGCCTAAGAGAATTTGAACTTTTGTTATGAGATCTTTGTATTTTCCAGTTGCTCCTGAAGAAGTCAACGATAGTTGACGAAATATATAGAGCTTTAATAAAATTTGACTCTCATTGGAATTTTGCCCTGAATAATAGTCGAAACACCCTTAATTTAAATCAATAATTTTCCAAACGACTAGTATCCTATAACTTCTATATATATATATATATATATATATATAGATTGAAGTTATAGGATACTAGTCGTTTGTGAAATTATTGATTTAAATTAAGGGTGTTTCGACTATTATTCAGGGCAAAATTCCAATGAGAGTCAAATTATCTGAAAGCTGTCATTTGTAAAACCAATTTTTTCCTGAATAATTCAACTGAAATTGACGTACTTTTTTGATTACCCTCTACATGGTCTTGTTTTTTCTGAAGCTACCATATTTATTGTCATGGTATTGTAAGTTTTAGCCTAAGAGAATTTGAACTTTTGTTATGATATCTTTGTATTTTCCAGTTGCTCCTGAAGAAGTCAACGATAGTTGACGAAATATAGAGCTTTAATATAATTTGACTCTCATTGGAATTTTGCCCTGAAAAATAGTCGAAACACCCTTAATTTAAATCAATATATATATATATATGTTAGCAAATGTTAATTTGACCCCCCTTAAACTTTTGGAATTCCAAGTGTTTTGCTGACCTGATCTGTAAACAGTAAGCGGTGGTGGTTTTTTTCTCGCTTGGCTCTTTTTTCCACCTATAATAATGCCGCAGCGCGAGCCAGCGCATCAAACAGAGCCATGTACACAAAGATTCAACTGTTTTATGTTTACAAGCTCCCTTTAACAATGTTGTTTGATATTAAGATATTGTTTATGCCTACTTAGTGAAACGAGGACGCTTCAGTGGTCAGTATGGCCGTGTTAGCAAATGTTAATTTGACCCCCCTTAAAATATACTGATAATGTCCGACGACGAATGTCGAAGATAGAATAAGAGTATAGAACCTATGCTTTGTGAACTCTGTGCTCCAATGTTACCTGCTCTCTCTTCGCACAGGCCGAGCACACAATTACTTGAACTACCTTGTACCTGACCCTTTGTTAGAGCACCTCCACGTGCTAGTTAACCGACCGCCATCTTACTTTGTGAATAAAAAGTACCAACCACGTGATTTATTAAATCTAACATCAGAAGTGGGATTAAATTTCTTCTTTCGAGAAAAGAAATTGAGGATCCTATTTTGTGAGTGAAAATCGTTTGTGTTTTGTGAGAATCTACAAGAATAAGAAAAAAATGGACCAGCAAAATCTCAACAAAGCTCCCGAAGAAAGTGAAGCCATTTCGGTAATGCGGATAATGGAGAACCAGGCCCAACTTCAAATGAAGATGATGGAGATGCTAGCCAACATGTTTAGTTTAAGGAACGACACCGACCACGTGGTGACCGCATAATTATCGTTAGCCCAGTTTGACCCCGACGATACATCCTTTTCAACCAAGGAGTGGATTGAGGAAGTTGATCAAATTAAATTCGAAACAGGTACGTCTGATACTGTTGTAGTATCAAAAGCTGGGCAAGCCCTGAAAGGCCGTGCAGCCAATTTATCAAAATTGGAAACCGATTGTTAGAAATTGGTCAACATTTTCTAGGAATTTAGAGATAGCGTTCCCTGAGAAAGGAACTCCGGCCACGAGGCTTAAACCTAGCATGTTGACAAGTAGTGCAAATTTTAGTTCGTTAGTAGAGTATGCTCATGCCAAGTTGAATTCGATCAGGAAACTTTGTGAAAAGTTTCCGTGGGAAATAGTGTTGAGCTTGATAGCACATGATATCACAAATATAGAAGTTAAGAATAGATTATTAGTGCAAGAATCTAAGAATGAAATGCAGCAGCTGAAATTGCCTTCTTCATAGGATTCCGACGCTCCATATTAGTCTCAGATAATAGTAGAAAACTATAATAGAAAAATGAAGCAGCTACTGAAAACAGAATCAGACAAAACCTTTCATGGGAATTGTAGGAACTGTGGAAAATTAAGGCATAGAAAGTTAGATTATTGTAAAGAAATGTTGTTTTAATTCTAATCCAGAAAATTCCAGTCTTGAATGTAATTTCTGTGATAGAAAGGGACATACTGAAGATTTTTATTTTGTTAAGAAAAAGAGAGAAACAAGTTCAGTCAAACTTTAGTTACCCAGTGTTCGTAACAATCAATTAGCACATTAGATTTGAATCTAGACTTGTCAGGATTGGACGAGCGATTAGTAAAGTATTGAATAAATCGAATATTGTCAAATAACAAAAATTTTCAAGCATGTCGACTAACTTATTCGGAACATACCTAGTGAAAATAAGATACTGGCGCTTTGTTATTTTTCAGGAAAATCAAAACCAATTGCAAAAGTTTGATCTGTTTTGTACGTGAATTCTTATGAAGATTTACACAAGACAAGCGCTCTCAAGAATGTAAAATGTTCCCGTTGAGCAATCCAGGAGAAAGTTTGATGCCTCTAGAAAAAAAGGATACCCATTCAAAGTGAATCAACAAGTGGTCATGGAAGTCACACAACTGTCGAACGGTGGAAAATTAAAACCGAAATTTATTGGACCTTTCAAAGTGCAAGCAATCCTACCAAATGACCGATACGTCCTTAGAAGAGTGGGAGGCCAGAATAGAACAACTATAGCCGGACAAGAACAACTGAGGCCGTGGCCTGAAAACGCAAATAGTGAGTGCTAGTTCCAGTGACATACCAGGATGAAGTGAAAATATCCCTATGTCCATCAGATGTGATGCTCTATACTGTTCCCTATGAGGAACATTCTTATTGTTATGTTATGATCCATTGTATTGTCTCATGTTCATTTTATGTTGAATGTTTTCCAAAGCACCATGATAAGTTTTCGGTACTTTAAATACGAATATGTAAAATTGACAAGTAAGGCCCAGACGGGATGTCGCTAGTGAGGCTAACTCTGTGCAATTGACAAGTAAGGTCCGGACGGGAGTCCCTAGTTGAGGCTAACCTCTGTGCAATTTCACAGTTGTGATATCGACAAGTAAGGCCTAGACGGGAGGTCGCTAGTGAGGCTAACTTCTGTGCAATTGACAAGTAAGGCCCGGACGGGAGTACCTAGTAGAGGCTAACTTCTGTGTAATTTTACAGTAGTGATATTGACAAGTAAGGCCCAGACGGGATGTCGCTAGTGAGGCTAACTCTGTGCAATTGACAAGTAAGGTCCGGACGGGAGTCCCTAGTTGAGGCTAACCTCTGTGCAATTCCACAGTTGTGATATTGACAAGTAAGGCCTAGACGGGAGGTCGCTAGTGAGGCTAACTTCTGTGCAATTGACAAGTAAGGCCCGGACGGGAGTCCCTAGTAGAGGCTAACTTCTGTGCAATGTCACAAACCTAATTTAACAGTTTATATGTTGTAAATGACAATTTTATCAACTTTTGAAATTCCAAGTGTTTTGCTGACCTGATCTGTAAACAGTAAGCGGTGGTGGTTTTTTTCTCGCTTGGCTCTTTTTTCCACCTATAATAATGCCGCAGCGCGAGCCAGCGCATCAAACAGAGCCATGTACACAAAGATTCAACTGTTTTATGTTTACAAGCTCCCTTTAACAATGTTGTTTGATATTAAGATATTGTTTATGCCTACTTAGTGAAACGAGGACGCTTCAGTGGTCAGTATGGCCGTGTTAGCAAATGTTAATTTGACCCCCCTTAAAATATACTGATAATGTCCGACGACGAATGTCGAAGATAGAATAAGAGTATAGAACCTATGCTTTGTGAACTCTGTGCTCCAATGTTACCTGCTCTCTCTTCGCACAGGCCGAGCACACAATTACTTGAACTACCTTGTACCTGACCCTTTGTTAGAGCACCTCCACGTGCTAGATAACCGACCGCCATCTTACTTTGTGAATAAAAAGTACGAACCACGTGTTTTATTAAATCTAACATATATATATGTATATATATATATATATATATACTTATTTACGTTATTGTTTTTTATATATATATATATATATATATATATATATATATATATATATATATATATATATATATATATATATATATATATATATATATATATATTTATATATATATATATATATATATTTATATATATATATATATATATATATATATATAAAAAACAATAACGTAAATAAGGCAGAATCATTGACTTACATGAAAGCGGGCTATCTCTTTCCTGAGACCGAAGGCAGGTTGCTCGCAATACAGGATCAGGTAGTTCCAACCAGATCCTACCTTAAAAACATTGCAGGACAACACCTGACCACTGATTTGTGTCGGAAATGCGGGCAGGGACGAGAGCATATTCAGCACGTGACATCTGGGTGCTCCATCCTTGCGCCTAGAGAATATACCGACAGGCACAACCAAATGGCGAAAATTTATCACCAGGCCATTGCGCTGAAATACAATCTCCTCAAAGTCAAGAAAAAAAATCATCTCTACTTACCTGAGGGTGTCCACGAGAACGAATCCTATAAATTATATTGGGATACCACGATAGTGACCGAAAGACCAGTGGCGAACAACCGACCGGATATCGTTCTGTTCAAAAAAGAAAGCAAAATTTGTTATATTATAGACATCACAGTACCATCGGATGATAATATCTCTAGGGCGTACACGGAAAAAATTAGTAAATACTATGACTTGTCATTCAACTTAAAAGAAATGTACCAGTTAAAGCAAGTAACCGTTGTTCCACTGGTAGTCTCGGTAAACGGGCTTGTTGAAGAACATCTTTCCGTGAACACAATGCTGCTGGAGCTGGATGGCTATGTTATTTCGAGTGCTCAGAAAGAGGTGATATTGGAAACAACACGCATTGTCCGACGATTTCTCCATTGCTCGTGATCCCACCTTGGCATATTGCCCGGTGGTTTCTCGTACTCCCCTGTAAAGGTGATTGGCAAATATATATATATATATATATATATATATATATATATATATATATATATATATATATATATATATATATATATATATATATATATATATATATATATATATATATATATATATATATATATATATATATATATATATATATATATATATATATATATATATATATATATATATATATATATATATATATATATATATATATATATATATATATATATATATATATATATATATATATATATATATATATATATATATATATTTTGCTAGAGTCAAACTATTTAATCTTATTTAAAAGAATCTGCACTGAACATTATAGAATTCAGGGTGTTCCCATTACAATGGGATAATAAGTATAACATAATGATAAGGATAATGTTGCTCTAGAAGCTAAGCGATATGCTTCAAAAAAACCAACTTGACAACGAATTTTCTTGAACGAACGTTAATCAGGTGTGCTATGCGTTTCAATTAATTCTTATTATTGAATTCATGCCTCACTGTTAAGTTATTATGTCATTAGCATTAGATATTCAGCAATAATATGACAGAAATATAAAATTTCATTACCACATCTTTCTTTCAATTCGAATATTGTAGAATAATGATATTCCATTTGTTTAGGAGAACAAGGTACTGCCAAAACAGTGATGATTCAGGGATACCTCCAATCCTTTGATCCGGAGTACAAACTGAGCAAAAGTTTCAATTTTTCATCCGCTACAACACCCAACATGGTACAAGTAAGTTTTTTCATGAGTAATTTCTTAGCACATGGCCATTCAAACTATCTGCATAATATTAATGAGAGATGGCCGCATCCATCTATATGGAATTTTGCATGATGTATGAAATTTGATTTATTTTCGCTAATAAGTATTTCAGAACAGTTTTAGTTGCTTCTGTAACTAGGACAAAAATGCAGTTGATGTATTCAAAACAATTTTGTGGTTTTGTGTTTTTCTGTATGGAAATCCGAAATAATCGAACCGTCGAATTATTTAATTATTTTATATTGCAGGGGGAATCTGCGACCGTGAAAACACGGAGCTCTATCTCTCGCCCAGAGGAACCCATTTCTAGGGAACGCTTGGGGGTTACTCACTCTCCTGAGTTCACGACCCACTAAACCTAACCTGCCTTTCATTGGTTCCGGGCATTTGCCTATAAACCATTTATCCCTTGACCGCTTAATTTCTTCTTGCACATTGTTGTGCTAGGGTTTTCATGTTCGTCCATTTCGGATATCCCTTCAATAATAATAATAATAAGGACCAAACCAGAAGACAGTGGAAGCTGAAGGATATAAAGACCATCCCTATTGTCATTTCATCTACAGGCCTGATACCGAAGAAACTACTAGAGAACTTGAGAAAACTACAGTTGGACGAAAATATTTATAAGTCATGCAGAAGGCGGTACTGCTCGGAACGGCGAGAAGTGTACGCAAGTACATGGGGAATGCAGAGGAACACCGTCTGCTCCGACAGGAAATGCGGGTGGAGCAGGAATCCAACCTACAGCAGGGAGCCGAGGAGCGACCCGGACCCGACCACCACCACGAGCCCGAAAACCTGGAAAGGGCTCCAACAGAGCTTAATCCTTTTGATATATGAGATATCTGGGATAAGTGAATTTTCCTCTGAAGAGGAGTGTGAAAGCCGCAAGGCATAATTGCCGACTCGAACCGCTGAAGGTGCTGCGCAGGATATTCAGCCAGTGCTCACCCAAGCGGGGTTAGTTAGAAAGCGCATGAAGTGGACAACGTCCATGCATGAAACTATTGTGCGCATATATAACTCCATCACGGGACTAGGGCAGAACACGAACAACTATAGGAAAAGGCTCCATGAGGAATTCTGCAACGCCTACCCAAATCTCAATGTCACTGAACAACGGGTGGCAGACCAGTACCGCGTAATTCTGAAAAATGAACTAATACCAATGGCCAGAATCAACGCAATTAAACAAGAACTTCAGCGTCCGCCGGTAACAGAGAACGACACCAACACCTCTGATGAGATTGACGCTGAAAGTCCATCTTGCAACCCAAGTGAGGCAGAACACCAGGACGATAGGGAAGAGCTCCACCGACAAGTTGACTCTGAGATGAGGAGATACTTTGCCAACTTAGTCCGAGAGCTGGCAGCAAAAACAACTACCTCATAAGTTACCAAAGGTTTGGTTTGGCACTTTGGTTCAACTTTATTACGAAAACTTGAAACCGCCCGTCTGCCGGGCGTGAGTGAGTGGTCGCCTTATTGGATAAAAAAAATTGAAAAGATGAGAAAAAATCGATTGAAACTTTCTAATAGTTACCAAGATGAATGTTGTGTCAAAATGGTCTAGGATCTTAACTGAATTGAAATCGTTAGCGTCTGCCAACAGAGGTAGTCGCTATTTCGAAACAGACGCTGTCAAATACAGGGTGGTCCAGATCATAACCAAGAAATTTTAACCACTAATGCTAAATCAAAAATAAGCCCTAGTTTGTCATATAAACATATGTCGAGAAAGATTTCCTCTCCGAGTCACGGGGTGTTAAATTTATAGAAAAAAAAATGTTTTTTATTAATAACTTTCACAGTGCTTGAAATATTTTTATGAAATTTGAGACATTATTTTTGAGCGTCAAGGAGCACTTTCTGCATAATATCATTTCTTTTCTATCCTACCAGTGGCCTCCGTACTGCAGCGAGACTGAATATTTTCAGATAAAAAAATGATACGCCACTGGTTTTTCCGACAATAAAAATGACTTTTCAAATCCGTCTTTAATTTGGAGTAAATTCGGTTTCTTGACTTTTTGATGTACGAGGCACCGTTTCCAAAATAAAACACATTCTCATGCACTGTGGTCTCCGTTGTTGGTTTCTTTATATATTTGTGGTGGAAGCCTTTGAAAGTATCAATGATAAAGCCAGGAAACAATTTAATGTCTTTTATTCACACAAGAATCAATTACAGACAGACTTGGATTCACAAAATGGCTGTTACCTCTTAACTCTCTAACGTACAACTGAAACTGTCTTCTACGCATAATCACGAACGCTGACATATGACATACTCATCAGTGTTCCCAACATTATTTTTGATTGCAACAACAATACCCCCTCTCAATCAAAAATCCCCACAAAAACAAAAAACAGCTGATAACAAAAAAAATACCAATAAGAATAGCAAAGCACTTCTCAATCTTTCAAATATCACCCTATTCAAGGGTTTTGTAAATATATCTGCAATTTGTTCACAACTAGGAACATATTGTAATGAACCCCAGTTTTCTGAGGAAAATTGGAGTTCATCTTAGTGCATTTTTTCGTTTTAAATTTCCGTCTTTGAAAATATTTTAATTCTCGAATATTCCGTACGTTCATTCCGACAGGCAGAGTAAATGTAAAAAAACCGTTTATCTGTATTTCACGTTGTTTTTTATACATGCCGCTGAAGATTTCGACGTTTTTCATCTGTTGATATGCGATAAACCGGAGCTGACGACGTTTTTCATTCTTGTCGCATTCTGGAATTTTCAGATTTTTACCGTAAGAGGGGATATGCCTATAAAAGCAAATTTTCCCCCCGCGACGGTCACTTTTCGACTTTTCCACTTTTCGACTGTTACTTCAGTTCTTCGGCTGACTTTTGAATTTTACTTCAGTGCTTTCCTTTCGCTTGAGTACATTTCGCTTTCTAACGTGGTTTCTAACTTCTCTTATAAATTCAGTTAATTTTCGGTATTCTTTCGCCGTTGAAGAATAATCATTTTGTGTTATTTGCATCAGTGCTTAGAGTTAATTTTTTAGTTTTTCTTTTAAATCCTTTGAGTTTCGAGTGCTTGAAACAAAGGAGGTAGGTCCCCGTCTGTACCGTTCAGTTTCTTTGTTAGACCTACGCCGTTACTTCTTTAACTTTGACACTGCTGTACTGTATCGTTTCCTGTTGTATTTTATCGTTCTTTACCCTGTCCGCGTTCCGCGTCATAAGTGTTAAATCCGAAGTCTCTTCTTTTCTGTCAATCATGGTGTGCTATAACCCTTGGGGCAGAGAATAAGAGATACCGCACGTAGTCAGTGAGATCCCGTAGTTGCGTTAAAAATAGACATTTTCTTCGCTGTCAATCATGGTGTGCTACAACCCTTGGGGCAGCGAATAAAAGTCTCGAACAGGTCCGCCCTAGCCCTTGGGGTACTGAAGGGAAAGTTCCGTCAACCCCCCTGTCCGCGTTATAAGTGTTAAATCCGAAATCTCTTCTTTTCTGTCAATCATGGTGTGCTATAACCCTTGGGGCAGAGAATAAGAGATACCGCACGTAGTCAGTGAGATCCCGTAGTTGCGTTAAAAATAGACATTTTCTTCGCTGTCAATCATGGTGTGCTACAACCCTTGGGGCAGCGAATAAAAGTCTCGAACAGACCCGCCCTTATTGTGTTTCATTCCCGGAGAAATACAACTACACACCGATACCGTATAGCAAGTCCTTAGCATTCGTCAGTTCTGGTTGGCGCATTTTTATTGAACCGTTAATTTTTCACTACACCCGGTATAAATTTCATAAAGTGCTCGTGACCGAATAAGATTTCCCGAATGTATTTTCACTGATAGAATCACTCATATTTTATATCACACATATCTCCCTTGTACATATAACTAGTTTCCGAAGGTGTGAATAAACTTTTACATAATTCGATTTTGACTTCTTCGTTGTCGCTACTACCCTAGACAACACCGAGCTCTGTCTCTGGCTAGCAGCTACCCTGGTAGGTTTGCTATTCTTCCTATTGAAAAGAATAGCTGGCGCTCGAGATTAAGGCTTCTCCGAGAAACGCACGTTACAAAATGGCGCCCGAGCAGGGACAGTGCAAAATCTAGTAGGAAACAACAGAGGTGAGAAACATTAACCGGACAGTGAGTGAATTCCCGAAACAGTGAGTAAAACCTAAGAACAGTGAGTAACTATTTCTTGAACCGAGAACTGTGAAAAATAAACTTGAACTGTGTTTTATTACCTGCCACTCTGTATTGAACTGTTATACTGTGAATTGAATGGGACTATATTCTGAAAATTTTCCTATTGTTGAAACCTATTGGAAATAATTTAATTAATTTGTGATTATTCCTTTTTGCCGATTACTTTATTGAGTTATTGAAAACTGAACTGTTGTTGCGCCTTAATATCAGTGAAAATTATTTCCGATTTCTTCTTATTATTTCTGATTTATTGAATTGAACTGTTTTAAATTTCGTATTGAAGGTGAGTGAATTTCCGAACATTGAAAATTTATTGTCACAATTGGTAAAATTTAATAGGTTTGATTTACCTATCGGTATTAGTGAATCACCTATTACCCTATTGATAACTTGTCTACCTGCTGTCATTTGCTTTTGACCTGTACTGTTGAAACTTACCAATTATTTCTGATTTTTCTGAAAAACTGAAATTCGATTATTGCGATTTATTTTCTGGATACTGAACGTGAAAAACTATTTGGAATCTAACCTGTGCGTTCTGGTGCGGTTCGAATTTCGGGACATTTTCCGGACTATACGAAACGACTTGCGAGTGAGTGCGGTATTTCGCGAATATTTTCGGACTTTAGTGGGACTGATTGAAATTTTTTTCGAGTAACGTTGAACTTGTAAAATTTTTGGTGCGATACATCGGGACTTAGATTATTTTAGTGCGCCGGAACTTGAACTTAGATTTTTTTTTCCGATACGCCGGGACTTAGACTTTATTTTTTTTTGGGGTTACACCGATACCCACTTCGAACTTAAGTGAGTAGGTTAGCTGACGATTAACTCACCGGGTTGGACTTAGAACTTAAACAGATTGTGAAAGACATACCGAGTGTGAAAGATTGGTGCGTTCTGAATCGGACTTAGTTGAAAATAATATGTCGAACATGGATGTAAACCGGTTACTCAGTGATGAACTTACATACGAATTACAACTGAGAGGACAATCGATACCGGGTACTGTGATGACTAAACGGAGTCTACTACGACAAGTACTTCAGTCTAATGAACCTCTATTACCCCCAACGTCATTGAATCCCGCCTCGGAGATTGAGATTTGTCAAAATAAACTCACCGATTTAGTGGAATCCCTTCAGAACTTCAATCATGAGAATGCGGCTAACGAATTTTCGCGAATTTACACCCGATTAATACACAATCAAGGAAGGCTTTCACTGATAGAATCACTCATATTTTATATCACACATATCTCCCTTGTACATATAACTAGTTTCCGAAGGTGTGAATAAACTTTTACATAATTCGATTTTGACTTCTTCGTTGTCGCTACTACCCTAGACAACACCGAGCTCTGTCTCTGGCTAGCAGCTACCCTGGTAGGTTTGCTATTCTTCCTATTGAAAAGAATAGCTGGCGCTCGAGATTAAGGCTTCTCCGAGAAACGCACGTTACAATATTTTAGCTTTATAATACCTTCAGCAATCTTTTCTTTTGTAAAATGATATTTAATATCTAAGTGTTTGACTCTTTTCAATTGTTCGTGAGAACTGCATGAACGAATTGCAGATTGATTATCTCCATAAATGTTAACCTTCAAATCTTTTTCAAATTTCAACTCTAAAAACATATTTCGTAGCCAGCATGCTTCACTAATACATAAACTTAGAGCTATAATTTCAGCTTCAGTAGTTGACATGGCGACAGTACTCTGTTTCTTTGAATTCCAAGATACAATATTTCCAAACACATAAAGACAAAAACCACTAGTTGATCTTCTATCAGTAGTATCGCCACCCCAATCCGCATCAGCATAGCCTGTTAATATATCTTCATTTTTCCTACAATATATCAATTTCAATTCAATTGATCCTTTTATGTACCTTAATACTCTTTTCAATGCAATTAACAACCCTTCACTGGCACAATTGATATCTAGATAATAAACTAATGCTTGAACATAAATCTGGCCTGGTTCCTAACATAGCATACATTATACAGCCAATAATTTGTCTACATTTATTTTCTATGTCAGGACTCTCTGATTTTTCGAACTTTAAACAGTCATAGTTAAAATTGCAGTCCATTAGCGTACTGATAGGTTTACAGTTTATCATACCAAATTTTGAAAGAACATTATTGAGATATTGTTTTTGATCCAATACAATTTTTCCATCATTGGGATCTTGTTCAACAGATATACCTAAAAAATAATCTAACAATCCCAAATCTTTCATCTTGAATGACATATGTAAATTCAACTTTAACTTATTGATTTCCTTTAAGCAAGACCCTGTGATCAAAATGTCATCTACAAATATTAATACATATATGGTCACTTCTGTTGAAGTTTTGATATACAAGCAATAATCACATTTTCCTCTATTAAATCCTTCACTTATCATAAACCTATCGAATTTTTCGTACCAATAAAGTGGTGCCTTTTTTAAACCATAAATGGCTTTATTTAACTTACAAATTATACCACTCATTTCGCAACCTTTTGGTATGTACATATATAAATTCTCTTTTAATTGACCATGAAGGAATGCATTACATACATCCATCTGATGAATGATCCACCCCCTCTGAGCACACACAGCCAGAATTGACCGAACAGTAGTCAGTCTAACTACAGGACTATAAACATTTTCCATAACATTTTGTTTAAAACCTCTTGCTGCTAATCTACATTTAAATTTTGATATTTTACCGTCTTTGTCTCTTTTAATTTTGAAAATCCATTTACAATCTATTATTTCACCACCCTCTGGTTTTTCAACTACATCCCAAGTATTGTTTGCTTTTAGTGCCTTATTTTCTTCATCTATGGCCTCCTTCCAGCAACTTGCATACTTGCTATTCATAGCTTGGTCATAAGTCGTGGGCTCATCAGTGTCCAGACTAAAATAACTCATATCAAAGTCTTTATCCAAGTTCTGAGGCAATTTCAGTTTTGATAAAGGTCGCAACCTTTTATCTCTCTGCCTAGTAGATCCTTCCTGCAGTAATTCTTCATCAGTTTCCTCTGACCTATGATCAGCGTCAGGTTCAAGACTTGAAGACTGTGGAACGTTTTGAGTTTCCTCATCTAATCCATCTTGACTATCAATACTATCTGTATGATTGTCAATATCCAGCGAGATAGATCTTTCCTTCTCCTTTTCCATTTTCTCGAAAACTATCTCCCTCTCAATGGCCACTGTATTTTTGTCTTCATAGTAGATTCTGTATCCTTTAACATTTTCAGAATACCCTACAAATATTCCAGATTTACTCTTCACGTCCAACTACTTCCTCTTTTCTTGGGGAATATATGACCATACCTTTTGGCCAAATAACCCCTTAATCATTTTTAAAGAGAATGATCTATTAAAAAAGACCTCATATGGAGTTTTCCCCTTAACTGGACTCATACCAGTTCTGTTTAATAAGAAGACTGCACTGTTTGCAGCTTCTGCCCAGAAAACTTTTGGTAATTTACTGTCTGCGAGCATAGCCCTTACTGACTCAATTATTGTCCTAAATTCCCTTTCAACTCTACTATTCTGTTGTGGAGTATAGTGCACAGTACATTCGTGTTTGATACCCTCTCTTTTAAACAAAGAATCTACCGACGAATTTAAAAATTCTGTTCCGTTATCGCTTCGCATTATCTTTACCCTTTTATTTGTTTGGGTTTTGAATAACTCAAGAAAATTCTTCAACACTTCAGGTACATCATATTTACTTTTCAAAAAATAAGCAAACCTGTAATTACTAAAATCGTCCTTTAACAAAAAAAATGTACCGAGAATCATTAAATGACCGTTCCTCCATAGGGCCACACAAATCCATGTGTACTATACTCCCAAGTTCTTTTGCCCTACTATCATTTGCATAAAAAGGTTCTCTACAATGTTTTGCTTGTACGCAAGAACTACAAAAAATTTCGGTTTGTTCCATTTCAATTTGATTCTTATTTAAAATATTTCTTATGTATTTGACATTTTGATGACCAAGAGCTTTGTGCCACCAATCTAAATCGTTTCTAGATTTTGCTAAATAGCATGCATTATTCTCAAGTTTGTTAAATTTACACCTGCATGTATGCTCAGAAGACGTAGACCATTTAAACATCATTCTAAATAGTTTTTGGTATCTAATTGCTATAGCTACTGTGATGTCTTTCTTGTCAACAAAACGTGCCCTTTCAGCATCCGAAATTAAAGATAGACCTTTATCTAAGGCTTCACCTTGTGAAAACAAATTCACTTTCAATTCAGGAACAAAAAAAACATCATACAATGTGACAGAATGAAAATTTGTGCCATTATAGGCCAAAAGACATATGTTACCTTGACCTTTTACTTGCAAAGTCGAACCATCACCGATTTTTACGAACTTAGGAACTTTAATTTCTTCAAATTTGCAGAAAACTTTTCGATCTTTACACATATGTTGAGATGCTCCACTGTCCATAAACCATTCCATGTTTATTTTCGATTTAACCTCGTCTGAAACTGTCAGGAGTGCTACAGCTGCTTTACTGCTCCCATTGTCCCGGGTTTTACTTCGTTCTTCCTTCTTCTTCTTCGAATAACAATCTTTCATTAAATGCCCCTTCTTTTTGCAGTAATTACACTGAACATTTCGGCACTGACTTAGGAAATGACCCAATTTTCCACACGCGAAACACTTTAGGTTATCTTTGTTTACGTTACGACGTTGAACTGTCATCAGTGCCACGGATTTTTCTTCTTCTTTCGCCAGCCGCTCCTCCTCGATCAGCAACCGCGCTGTCAGATTGTTCAACGTTTGACATTCCGAACTGACACTTTCCCATGCAGACCGGAAATGACGAAATTTTTCTGGAAGAGCGATGATGATTTTTGTCAGGACCATCTTTTCCGGAATGTCTTCTCCATTTTGCTTCAACTTGGCTTGCAGATTTGTGACTTTAGAGATGAATGTGTTCACTGTTTCATCGTTGAATTTCAGGTTATAGAACTGCTCATTGAGCAGGTGAACACTAACCTCGGATTTTCTTTCGAAAATGCTTTCTAATTTTTCCCACATTTCTTTGGCCGTTGCACACTGCATAACATGGGAGATGATTTCATCCTCCATCCGAAGAACTAGTGCTTCTTGGGCACGGGCGTCCTTCACCTTCCATTTTGCAATTTTATCTTGATCTTCCGTAGGAAGAGTTTCTCCACCACACGTGATCTCGAATAATCCCTTCGAAATCAACGTTAATTTGACTTGGAACCTCCAAACATTCCAATTGGAATTGTTCAATTTGTTGGTGATCACCTCCATTTTCACTTTCACCGAACACGTGCACGCCGATCAGAAAAGATTCCTTTTAACTTCGATTATCACCGTACTTTCAAAGCTTTGTTGCTGGGCCCATAACCTGTGGTGGAAGCCTTTGAAAGTATCAACCCAGTCAACCAGTTTCAGTCACAGGGAAGTTGTTGGGAATTACCACTGTGGAAATGCGACTTCACAATGTTGATTTAAAAAAAGGCCACCAGTACTTACTGGAGAGTGCTTAATGTCCGCAACATCGCATATCGCGGGTAATTACCCAGTACATCACATAGTAGGTGTAAAAAAAGCACCCTAGACAGCAACTTTGCGACTTCTCATTTTGGAGGTTTTTGGAACGATTATTTTGACAGAATAAACTACCAAAGTGTATCCTCTATTGAAGTTATATTCATGTTCAATTTGATAATTACCATCGCGGCAATCAATTTTCACTCTATATTCGAGGCGTTCCGAAGAAAAGTGACCCAAGCTACAATTTTTCTGAAATTGAATTAACAGTAAGAACTGCCTGAAAATGAATCAAAATTTTATATACTCGTAAACTCAATTTCAGAAAAAATGTAGCTTGGGCCTCTTCAGCTGTGAACGCCTCATGTGTACCCTGTGTTTACTCTTTACTCTTACCTACATATATTTCGCATTCTGCTCTCATCCTCAAAAGGGAAATTGAACAACTATATGAATTACTGATATCTTTTTATTCAAGATTAATATGTTTCATACAAATCCAAATATATAAAATAAAGAACATAGATCTTGTTATAAATCTTCATTCCACTTCAGGAACGGCATGGTCCAGCTGAAGAAGAAAAAATCAGAGCTGTATTGATAGTAATAAATTGAGTGTCATGAAAAATCTAACAACAGTAGAAGGTGATTTTTTCCAGCACAGTATCTAAAATAATAATTTGGAGTTCTCTCGATGATTCAAATCAATTCCAAGTTTGATTTTGAAGGTTGTGAATGTTACTCATCACCTAAATTCATATGAGGTATGTTGAAAGTTGAACGTTACAAAGGTGCAAAAATGGGGAGGATAAGAGGGCCAAGAAGTGATCATGATGTAGTCATTATTTCAATAGGTTATATAACTACTCACCTTTTACTGCACGTTAATTAATCAATCAACGTCAAGTAACACTTAACTAAAACGAAATTTAATAATAGAACAGCTCGGTTAAAAAAATTATTCTAAAAATTCATTCATAAAGATTTTGTTTGTTCATTCTCTCAACACAACGCAGTCACAGAACGAAACACGTCACACCACGTTTAGCATAGCGGGATTTAGGTTATGAGTTAACCTCGAGACCACGTGCTGATAAATAGAACATTTCAGACAGTTACTGAAAGTTTTTCTTAGAGAAGTCGCTGGGTGGAGTTCATCGAAATATATTCACAACACATCATTTGGTGTTCTAAAAATATCACAGATTCAATATTTCAAAAATATCAACAGAGAGAAGTCGCATAGTAGTAGCTATGTTCACTTCATCGGAACATCTCGATATGATGTTACATGCAACCACTAGGGATCTAAAGTTGAGGAATTCGCAAACTTAACAATATTCGGACGTTAACGTCCACAATGTGAAATCTTAAGTACATCCATGAAACTTCTCAAAGAAGCGCTTCAATGCGATATTTTTGGGTACTCCCTGCGACTTACTGTTACATTTCTGGTTGACTGGGAATGATAAAGCCATTAAACAATTTAATGTCTTTTATTCACACAAGAATCAATTACAGACTGACTTGGATTCACACAATGGCTGTTACCTCTTAACTCTCTAACGTACAACTGAAACTTTCTTCTACGCATAATCACGAACGCTGACATATGACATACTCATCAGTGTTCCCAACATTATTTTTGATTGCAACAACAATAATATTGTGTGTTGTAGAGTCGGTGTGTCCTTTGTTTTATGAGTTTTTTTATGAATGTTTCAGGGTAGTGGTTTTTGATAGAGAGTTCCCTCACTTCTATTAATGTTTTCTTCCGGAGTATCGGTGATGTAAGTTTTAACGCTCTGTCTATGTATCCAATGGCTGTGCTCTTCTTTTGTGAGTGATGGTGTTAGGAGTTGGAATCTAAGATGTGACTTGTGTTCTGTTCCTTTCTGTGCCATCGGGTCAATAGTTCATCATTTTTCCTTATCAGTGTCATGTCCAAGAAGTTTAAGCTGTTGTTTTCTTCCTCTTCGAGTGTGAACAGTAATGATACATGTACACTGTTGAAACGATTTAAGATCGTTTGTATTTACGTTGGTGTTGTTACAATTAGACAGTCATCTACGTAGCGTTTGTAAAATGTTGTCTTATATTCTCTCATAATTTCCTCCTCTATCAACTCCAGTACCAACTGCGCCAACGTGCCTGATATTGAGTTGCCCATGGCTAGACCTTCAATTTGTTTGTGAAAGTATTCCTCATATTGAAAATAGCTGTTGTTTGTTATATACTCTATTGTTTGTATGAACTCATCCTTAGATATTTGTGTGTGTTGTTTTATAATCTCCCAATTTCTTTCAATTGCTTGTTTTATTAATTCTTTGGGGATGTTGGTGTATAAATATTTTACATCCAATGAGTATAGTCGATGGTCACTCTGTAATTTAACATTTCTTAATGATTTTTTCATTGAATTACAGAGTGACCATCGACTATACTCATTGGATGTAAAATCTTTATACACCAACATCCCCAAAGAATTGATAAAACAATTGAAAAAAAATGGGAGATTATAAAACAACACACACAAATACCTAAGGATGAGTTCATACAAATTCTCAAAAAATTAAAATTTTTATTCTTCAAAGAAGATTCTGAAAATAAAAATTTTGAATTTTTAAACAAAACTTTTAGATTCAAATAACCTACTTGTAACCTTCAATGAAAAATGAATATAAAACTGAAATTCCAAAAAAAAAAATTATTTTTTTATAATTTTCAAGTTGATATTGAAGATACCACGTACTCTATCTATGTTAATCTCCTTCAATCGATAACTATTCAAATTGTTTTCACTATCAATCATATATGGTCCTTCAAAAAGAGGTAATAGTTTTGAACAAATATCTTTCTTATTATCAGATAATCTTTTAGATCTGATGATAACTAAATTTCCTTTCTTGAATATAATTTTCTTTTTCTCTATCCTTTTAAGATATTTTTCTCCACTTTTTTTAACTTCCTTCTAATTTCTTGTAAGATGTCTTCATAATTACTTTCATCTATGTCATCCCAGAGTGTCTTTCAGGGTTCATTTGTTTTATCAAAAATAACGAAGTTTCCTCTGTTATTGTATTTGGAATTTAATTCAAAAACAATTCTACCTTGTGTAATTGTAGATCCCAAGATTTGTGATTTCCTTCAACTAATATCCTCAAAAATTTCAATACTTCTTGTATAAAGCTTTCTAACGAATTTGATTCAGGATGTCTTATGCTGGTGTAATTTAATGTAATATTCATTTGTTGACAAAATTTCCTAAATCTATCATTCTGAATATATGTGGCATTATCCAAAATTACTCTACTTGGTTTTCCAATTTCTTCTACATATTTTTTTACACTTCTTATAATTGTATTGACTTTAGTGTTTGGGCATGAATACAATTTAATGTATTTCGAGGAAATATATACCATTATGAAAATAAATTTATTTTCTCTTTCTGTCATTATTAACTCCCCTAGAAAATCTATAGCAACTGTATCCAATTTTCCTTCTACAAATATGTTTCTTGGTTCATTATAATTCACAAAATTCTTTTTTTTGTTCATTTGGCATATCTTAGAATGTTTAGTGATATTTTTACTGAGCGTCCCATCTTTCTTCGATATATAATTTTCCCGGAATATCAACCAAATTTTTCTGCTTCCTGGATGACCATATTCTTCATGTAACTCTTTTGAAATTTGTCTCGCTAATCTTTCACTTATGACATATAAATCCTTCTCCCCTGTTCTTTTTATATAAATATCATGAATCTTTGAACAATTCTTCAATTCTTGTGTTGTAATTTTGCTTTGTCCTTCTACTATTTCCTTCTTTGAAAATAATCCTTCGTTCTCCCTCAGACTATTCATTTCAATTTGTACTTTTCTATTTTCTTTTCTCCCTTTTTCATCATCTCTTGTTAATATGTGTGCTACCATATTATTTTTTCCTTTATATATTCAATTTCAAAATCATATTTCTGTGAAAGTAATGTTCTTCGATGTATTCTTTTGTTGAGTTATCTATTATTCATAATATTCAGCAATGATAAATAGTCCGTTTCAATAAAAAATTTCGATCCTAATAAATAAAATCTCAATTTTTTTTACACAAAATATAATACTCGCAAATTCCAATTCAGTTACACTATATTTTCTGTCATATTTCTTCATCACTCTAGAAACACAACATATGGGTACTTCTATACCACTTTGATATTGTAATTATACTCCAGCAAATTTATACATGGAAGCATCAATTCTCAACGTGAATGGTTGATCACATTGAGGATGATATATTTTAAATTTTCAGAAAATTCTTTTTTTAATTCCGCAAAAACTTGTTCCTGTTCTTCTTTCCATTGCCATTTATTTATTTTCCTTAATAATTTAATTAATACTATTTCTTGTCCACTCAAATCTGGAATAAATTTTTTGAAATAATTAATTATTCACAAGAATCCTTTTAATGACTTCAAATTTTCTGGTCTTCTATAATCTTCTATAATTTTAATCCTTTCTGCGTCTACTGTTACTCCTTCTTGATCTAAGTTAGATCCTAGAAATATAATTTTTTTTTTCGGAAAAATTGACGTTTCTCTACATTGATTTTTAATCCTGATGCATCCAATTCCTTCATCAATATCTCAATGTGATTCAAATGTCTATCTTCATCCTTTGAAAATATCAAGATATCATCTATATAATGTAAAATAAATTCTTCGTGTTCATTCAAAATTGAATGGAGTGCTCGTACTAGAGCCGAACAAGAACTTTTCAATCCGAAAGGTACAACTTTGAATCTATACAGAACCCTATCAATAGAAAAATCAGAGTAATCTCTACTTTTTATATCTAATGGAATCAACCAAAAACTATGTTTCAAATCCACCTTTGAAAATATATGAGAACCTGTAATTCTACCAAATATTGCTTCTACATTAATTGGTGCTTCATATTGGGGAATTGTGTATTTATTTATATTTCTTGCATCTACACAAAGTATTAATTCTCATTTTTCTTCTTAACAACAACGATAGGATTTATAAATCTGCAATAACATTTTTCGATAATTCCATTTTCTAACATTTTGTTTATTTCTTGTGTTACTTCCTTTCTATATTTATAGGGTATTGGATATATTTTACTTTTGAAATTTTCTAATCCTTTAAGTTGTATCTTGTGTGTATAGTCTTTAGTAATTCTGTTTTCTTTAGTTATGATATTTTGATATTTCCCTAACAAGCTTTGCATTTCTCTTATTTTATTCGAATAACAAATAATTTTTCTCACATCCTGCAATTTTCCATATGCATTCCATTCAATTTCATTTTATCTTCTTTTTCTACCATCTTTCTCAAAATTCATTATATCTTCTCCTATTTGCAATTGTCCATTCTTGTAATCCACTATCACATTGTTCCTATCCATTTAATCTGTTCCAAGTACCATATCATAATCCATATTATCAATTATTATAAGTTTCATTTTATATTCTTTATCATTGAATATAATTTCTCCCATAATGCCCACTGAAACTTCCCCTAATTTTTTATTATTTGCACCTATTAAAATTGTTTTGGGTATTTTGTAACAATTTTGTTCTAATTTGAGTTCCTTCAAAATATTCTTATTGATGAGTGTTATTTCTGAACCAGTACCTATTAGAATTTCGATATTTGTTAAAGTAATATAGCTCATATTTCGACGCGCTGCAATCATTTTAGACATATGTGCGAAATATGTGAAGAAAAACTGACCACAAGGAACAGTCTAATTTTGGATGTTGAAAACAGTGTGTGCTCGCTGAAAAATCGCTTCGTGAACTAATCAAGTGTCGCTAGAAAACTTGCTAAAGTCAAATAATTAACCCGCAAAGACGTAAAATTAGTGTTAAGCAAAAACAGTGCATAACCTATAGTGGAAGTTGCCCAGAAAGTCTGGTCGCGGCGTGAAGGTGGGATCGGGTGAGGTTCTCCCAGAGGGAGTACTAAAGAAGAGGAAACCGAATAGGCCTATTCGTGAGGACGGAAGTCTACAGGAATATCTTCTGGAACGACCCTGTAAGTGCTATCCATTTCGTCTTTTTCGCCATCGGCTTAGATTGGTTCAAGAACAAAAACGTGATTACAGTCCACTAAAGCTTACCAACAAAACTGAGCTATTTTACCGCAACAATATTTTTTTTATAAAATTTAGCTTTCACGTAAATTAAACTTTTGACATCACTGTAATCCGCATTTTCTCCTAAATTTATAAATTCTCTTGGATGTTGATAAATATTGTTGATTTCAATAGGTGTTTTTATTGAATATTTTCATATCTGTCTTCATTCAAAATTCTTACATCTTCCTGTGAATTACTCTGCCTGTTCATAACATTTATTCTTCTATTCCCTTGTGGATCTGATCTATCTTCCTCGCTTCTACTCCTTCTTTATTAGTCAGTGTATCCTCTTTGATATTCCCTTGATTGTCCCATTTGATTTTCTTCCTGCCATGATTCTGATTTCGGTAAATGTTTCTGTATCTTGTATTGTTATTTCTATAGTTGTTGTTGTAGTTGTTGTTACTCTGATAGTTATAATTATCTCTTTGTCCTTGCTGCATTTCATTTCTCTGGTTTTGTCTGTTATTATTGTTATTCCTATAATACTGTGGATTATTGTTGTGAATGTATTTTCTCCTCAACCTATATTCCTGACTCATCAAAAATTGACATAATTTATCCATATTTTTGAAATCGTATAATAACAACACATCTTCTAAATCTTTGTCAAAATGCTGTATTATTTAACTTACCACGTATTCTTCTGTGAAATCTGCATTTAAATATTGTGCAACACTATAAATATGCATCGCATACCTGTGATATGGCGATCCTTTCATGGGGTTGAATTTTCCACTAAATAGTTCGTTTTTAATAATCTTTTGTTATGCTGGACCTCAAAAATAATCTAGAAATTTTGATTTGAAATCTGGAAAATTATATAAATTCATTCCTTGTTGTTGTACCATAATAGTGCCTCTTCAGATAATAAATTTCTTATATATTCCTTAAATGTTCTAAATGTTGAGAAAGATCCCTCCTTATTTTCTAAATATCTAACAAATGGAACAGGATGTTGCCTTTTTATTTTTCCATTGAACTTCCATTTGGAATTATCTGAATACATGATTTCTGGTGTACTAAAATTTTCTTTGATGATTACTCTTTGTAAGATTTCATTTTGTTTGTCTACGTTTTCTTTAATTCTATTTATATCCGTATCTAATTTTTCTCTCACCGCCTTTCGAATGTTTTTTTTTGTTGTTTTCAAATCTTCCTGACATTGTCTCATCATCATACCAATTTTCCTGTCTACTTTCTCTTCTGTTTTATTGACTCGTACATCGAAAATTTCTTTAATTTTCATGAAACCTTTTTCCATTCTATTTTCAAATCTTTTTTCTATATCTTCCAATCCCTCTGCTGTTACTTTTATTGCTCTCGAATTTTCTCCCATTTTATTTTCAATTCTTTCCGCAAACTCTTTGAAATCCATAGAATTTTATTCGAATTTTTTTTCTATATCTTCTTTCATCTTCATTAAAATATCCAATATGTTTGTATCACTATTTTTTTGCGTACTTGTTTCCTCTCCTTCCGATCCAGCTGTTTCCTTCTTGTCCCCATATTATGATAGTGAAATAAATTTATTAATATATATATATATACAAAAAAAATGGAAATGATTATTATAATCGGATTCAATATCAAAATTCACAAAAAAAGAGATATATCTCTACAACTTTAACCCATATGGTCCCACTGTACTCATTTGGGTACAGTTGATCATATACAGGTAAAATGTCCCTGTGATGGCATCTACCACTTTGCATCAAAACTGCATCGATACTGTAGTGTTCTATGATGTATAATGAGCGAGTCTAGAAGGTTTTCAAACAGGGATAGCTGAATCTTGAACTCATGAAACATTTTTTGTACAGCCGAAATTTTTTTCAACTGTCAGTGATAGTTCGTGTCCCTTTTTTTGTATTATATATCACATTCAAGTTCAGTGAAACTTTTCTTGTTATCAACAAAAAACGAAAAACAGTTACGATGTCGGCAATGGCGTCTTCGATCAATGCAATGTTGTTCTTTGTATTGAGAGCGACTGTTTCATAAAAGTATCACAATGTTTAACTAATAAGCCATATTATATAATAAACCATATATGTATAATAAAATGAAATTTCACATATCATTTGTATTGTCTGAGACCTCACGAGTGCCCAGTGTACTCGCTAGAGTGCATATGTTTTTCCGAAATCGCTATCTGATTTTTCCTTCGAAAATGAGTCTGTTGTGTCTTATTCATCTCACTCCATCAATATATAGTGAAATTTATCGAAATAAAGAGAAACAAATGTGTGGGACCATATGGGTTAAGTGACCCACGTTGGGCGCCAGTTTGTTATGATCCGTTTTATACAACCCAGCAAACACAATGGCATAACATCAACTTATCATACATATTGCAACATATGTTACATAGCAAATTTACGTACACGATCTATCCGTTAACTATCCAACGAGGGCTCTATGTACGCCTTTCGCTATGTACACTGTAACGAAACTGCAATATTACATGTTCGGTACACATAGGTACTTTGTACCTTATATGCTATGTGCAAAAGATGATAGCTCTGGTACAGAACGTCTGCTACCAATTTGAAATATAACCTCAATAAATACAACGACATCCAAAATTCAATGGATCGCCATATTTGATGAAATACGTACTTATTTTGGGCAAAAACTGTACCAAATAGATAATTTATTGTTGCACCTGATTGATTGTCAGTATTTATACGTGAGACTTCTTTAGTAGTAACCTATGTCTACGATCCGTGGTTGTTTTCCGCTCCGACCTAAAATTCCTTCTCATTCCGGGCTCGAACCTGCTTACTTTTCGACGTCTTGTGTTCCTAAGTGGTCCCTCCAACCTATCTAGCTATGGAAACATGTGACTAATTCATATAAGTGCACCATATTAACTGTATGGAATATAAATTGATTCTTATACCAATGCGGAAACCAAATAAGTCCCAAAACTCGAACTAAATTCGCATTCTTTATGTTTTAAAGAATAACTCGAGTATTTGCTTTTCATTTGTCACACAAAATCATCAGATATACACAATATTGTGTCTCTGACGAATGGAATCAGGTTTACTATCCTTGTATATATTATAAATTATAATAAATTTGTCATATTATGCATTATTGTGAATATTCAGCATAATCACACAACCCTTCTTTTTCCTCCTAACGTCAATAATTGAGGTTATGAAAGTCGAGTTATCAAAGTTCATTTATAATTCGCCTATTTTGGCGGATTCTATCCGCTAGTAGTAAGAAATTGAATAAAACAGCTACTACGATTCAATAAATCATACTATAAGTTTCACTGTCGGGATGACGACAGCTGAAAAATTAATATAAGTATATATGTTATGTATATACTCTCATATTGGAATAATATGGATTTAATGCTATGATTGCTACATAAAATTAACAGAACATTTGAATGGAAATTGTGCATTTATAAATAAATATACCATATACATAACATTCTCTTTCAAAATGATACGTATCACAGATGATACTAAATTGGTATACCATATATAAGATGTCTAAAATACTGGTGTGTGCACTTGTCACTATTTGCAAGCATCAACATTTCAGAAAATCGGGGATATGGGATCAGTTTCGTGGCGGCGCCATTATGTCATTTGCTTCGTTCTATCCTTGTTCTACCAAAGGAAATCCAATGATACTCATTCGTTTTATTTTGTTTCGCCGGTTTTGCGTTGATATCGAATGTCGATCAACGAGTTCAAAATATGACCTCGTCCATTTTGTCAGCTGTTAAGGAATATTTGTGATTTACAGTATAATTTTCGTTGTAAAAACAAATCTGTCAATATTTCAACACTATCGAATAAGGGTTCGAAGGAGTATTTACTATTCTTCTTCAAAGTAATGACTGTTTGACAAATTGTATTCATGAGGAGGGTAATTCAATTTGATTTTAATAAAACACAGTTATCCAATATATTCAGTTGACGGAAAGGGAATTTTCACTATATCTACTCAGGAAGAATATTCAAAGATCAGACTCGAATAGAGATATGTATTACTGATTCTCAATACATGCTCACAATTTACATTACGTATTTCCAATACAGTTTCTTTGAAATATTGCTGAAGTTGCCATAAAACTTAGCTATATCCGTCCCGAATGTTCGTTCATCTGATTTGGTTCTGCCTCAAATTCCAACAACACCGAATTCTTAGCTATAATAGTTCTTGATTGTCCATATAGTAAGCTGAATTTACTGAACGACATGTTACATAAATGAATGTTCTACACTCTTTCTCGAAACTAATACATTTTCACACACCAATAATCGCTTATAAATGCAACATATTCGTAAGTCGTAGGAAAGTATTCAAATTATTTTCAAATATCTATTGACAATGCTCTGTCAAATTCTAAACAGCGCTACCTACAGTGGAAAAAAAATTAAAAACAAAATCGAATCAATGAATACACCAGAGTTTTAGAATGTTATGTATATGGTTAAGAAACCATATACATAACATTCTCATTCAAAATGAGGCGTATCACAGATGATACTAAATTGATATACCATATACTTTTCATGAAAAACATAACAAATTAATGTATTTGATATATAAATATTATATTATGTTTGATATGTATCATGTGAAATGAGAACGTTATGTGTATGGAATATTCATTTATAAATCCACAGTTGAGTTCCAAATGTTCTGTTTATGTTATGTAGCACCCTCATGCATGTAACATGTTGGTTTGCTGGGAAATCCCTTTATTGTCAACCTGTCATGAATAAAAAAATTTAAATTTAGTTTAAACGGATTCATAAACCTTTTTGAAATTGATTTAATATTAAATTAAACTTCTAATGAATTTTGAAATATGATATATATATAAAAAAATTTAATACTCAATTAAGAACCTATAATCAACCAGAAAATAATAAAATACAAACACTCAAATACTAATCACTAAATTACCTCACTCTATATCTCTGATTGTCCTGTCAATATTACTTCACGGAAGTCAGTTCCTATGACACTACTTATCCGATATGAAGTCTATGCTGTCACTGGTCGAATTCATTGTTGAACTATATTGTTGCACTTCAAAATTTCGGAAATTTTCTCCATATCACTTGAAGAATCTCAATGTTCCTATCAAATTTATCTTTCTTCCTTCTTTAATTTCTTATTTGTAATATCACCTCCATCTTAGGATTTTCTCCCATCAAAGAAATGGTTATTCTTGTATCCAAGTTTTCATTTGAAGATCTCATAAGAGATTATAACATTCTCGAACACTATACATAATGCATCGATAATATTTCATGCAATCTTTCAATATTCAGCACCAAATTACAAAAACATTGCTTTCATTCCTACTATCAAAAAAATCTAACAAATTAATTCTTTTTTGTTTCCTGTCATCTTGAAATTTTCAAATCTGAGCATCTATGATAATTTAAATATCCTCATTAATGCTACGTTTACATAACAAATGTAACAATTTTCTAAAATTCGAAGAACAACTAACAAGCCTACATCTCATTAGAACTGAGACACCTCTTTGAAATTGCCAACTGCAAAATTCTTTTATATGAAATTAAATTTTGTACGATTTGAATTATTACTCACGACAATTCAACAATACATACATTTAGTTAAAACTGAACCATAACAGTACCTTCCTACTGACTATTGTTTGTTGTGATTTTTTGTTTGTTTTTCGTGAAGAAAAAATTGTAACATATATTTTTATATCTAAAAAAAAAAATTACTTCTTTGTAATTATGTATTTTGTTTGATGATTCCGTTTTGTCCACACTGTTCTTTTATAGTGCCCTGAAGAAGTTTATATGTTAAACGAAACGTCGGCTTAGTACACAAGTGGTTTTCTTGTTCGAGACCTTCAAATCTTCCTATTGGTGATTATTGAGGTCGTTAGCACTACTTCTGTATTCATTAGGTTCATCATCGACACGGCAATAAACACTGACAACAGCTTTCATGACAACATAAATGAATCCTATGGTAAGAAGACTGTGGATCTGATGAAGTGTCTTGGCAAAATCTTGACAAGAAATTGGCTCACTATAGAAATCATAAAAAGTTTTTGTAAACTTGTAAAATCAGAAATTATCCCTAATCACATACAACAAACGGTAAAATTAACCCATCAAATTGTGTTGGATGGTAACAGCTCTTTTGCTAACAAACTTGATAATATTGTTAATAACTTTAAAAAGAAACTAATACGATTGGAAGTGAATTATACAAATTTAAAAGTTGATCAATTTGAAAAGAAGCTCATTAATGTACGTTCGGAAGTATCACATATTGTACCAACTGAAATTTTCGATTCTTTCACTGCTCACCGACAATTATTTTACATTAAGGAATTTACTAAATTTAGGAAACAACAGTTGAAGAAGTTTATATCATTGAAACGTGTTTATGTTGTGGAAACTTCAAATAGTTTGCAGGATAGATGGTTTGTGAACCTTAGTGATGTGGGGTTTCCGCTTGATGTTCAGAATGTTCTTAGTCTGGGAAGAAAATTCAATTTACCTTACAACGCAAACAACTTACCCTCGAAACAACTGATCATCCATGTTGAGTATATTTTATCTTCACAGAATACTGATGATTCATTCATTCATTGAATGAATGAATGATGATTATGATATTGATGAAAAAAGAAATAGAATAATTAACATTGTTACGAACTACATTCATTTCACATCCAATAATAAACGGAGTGATTACATGTTGAATAATGTGAAGAAAACTAAATTATTTCTTAGAAGCCAGGATAATCTTCTTATTCTTAAATCTGACAAGGGAAACTCAACGGTTGCTATGAATAAATCAGATAATGAATGTAGGGCAATGCAGTTACTTGAGGATGTACTAACATATGAGGAATTGACGTCAGATCCAACCCTTAACATTCAAAATAAGATCAATAGAATTATTTCTCGCTTGTACAGGATGAACCATATAGATCAATCAACTTATAATTTTCTCAGATGTAACGGTGGTGTCTGCCCTAAAATGTATTTTTTACCAAAAATGCATAAAGAGAGTTTACCTTTAAGACCAATTGTCAGTTTTATTGGTTCGCCTTTGTATAACTTGAGCAAGTTTTTATCTAAATTACTTGCTAACGCTTTTCTTAGGGACGAATACCATGTCACGAATTCTTTTGAATTGGTGGATGAGCTATCTGATAGACCCTTGTATTATTACTTTTTGATTTCTTTGGACGCTGAATCACTTTTTACCAACATACCTGTTGATTTGAGTATAGAGCTCATACGAGAATGTTTGGTAATGATTGAATCCCACACACAACTTTTACTTGAGTTTGTTGAGCTGTTTGAGTTTTGTGTTAATAACAGCTATTTCAATTTCAATGATATCTTTTATAGACAGGTCTTTGGCATTGGCATGGGGAATTGTTTAGCACCCATTGTTGCAGACATCGTTTTGTCTTATGTCCAAAAAAAAAGCGTTGAGCATGTTGAACTTTCATGTCTTATTTTTCTAGAGATTTGTCGATGACGTAATTACTTCTATACCTAACAACAAAATCGATGAAACATTAACAGCTTTTAACTCGATACATCCGATACTACAGTTCACTATAGAAGTTGAGAAGGATGGACTGATATCCTTCCTAGACACTTATTAGATATCAAGGACATATCAAATTTAATTGGTATAGTAAACCAACCTCTTCTAATAGGGTCCTTAACATCAATTCACAACACCCATTTTCACAAAAACTGAACATTATTAGAAACTTAAAACATCGAGCTATTAGTTTATAGGACCCAATGTACCGCAGTGATAATTTGAAGAAGGTGACAGATATCCTGACGGCTAATGATTATTTATCCACTTAGCATAGTAAAGAAAATTCTCCGTGATTCTAATTCTCAGGTTTTACCTAAAGTTTAGAAAAAGTTTTATAAAATACCTTACATTGAAAATGTCTCGGAGAAAATTCGTAAAGTGCTCAAAACTGATCACTTCGACATAGCTCAAAGATCAGAGAACACCATTGGGAGCAAATTTTATTCTTTTTTGAAGGCTAGAACTTCTCAGGATTTCAAG
Source organism: Coccinella septempunctata (assembly GCF_907165205.1). Classification (NCBI taxonomy): domain Eukaryota; kingdom Metazoa; phylum Arthropoda; class Insecta; order Coleoptera; family Coccinellidae; genus Coccinella; species Coccinella septempunctata. Next base: position 29,691,911 of record NC_058189.1, on the reverse strand, counting down.
ATTGACGTCATATATAGAATTCCATGTTCTGATTGTACGGAAACCTATATTGGGCAGACAGAACGTTATTTGAAAGTCAGACTATCTGAACATTTGAGAGATATGAGAAAAAGTACTAATCCTTTAAAACATAAGAAAAATAATACTGCATTAGCTGAACACAGTAGGAGTACTTTGCACGCATTCGATTTTGAGAAAACTGAGCCACATGCAGTACATTTTGGTGGTAGGCTTGTCTTGCAGTCCTGGTCTCCATGTTCTTCATTACACTTGGTGCATTTAATGGGTGAAGTGCAATCTTCAGTTTTATGGGTGAATTGTGAACACCTGTTGCATGGAATAGGTAGTGGATCTGGTGGATAGCTTGGGTTTGCCTTGTAATGTTTACATTTGTAGTATATACCCTCATTTATTAATCTTTCATAAGCATGAATATCACCGGTTATTATCCAAAGGAATAATAATGGTTTGTTTGTTTTCCTCGAAATAATACGCTTGCAATAGCGATGAATAATGTTTAGTTGGTTCAGCAATTGACTTATTTCGGTATCATTTATTTCTGTCTCAACATAAGAAATTACAGCAGAATAGGACTCAGCTGTTTTACTTCGTCTTTCTTCCGTTGTGTTCGTTGTGGTTTCTGTGTATGTCTCAATTTTTTTATTGGTTTTGAGATATTCCAATCCATTCAATAAGTTTGTTTTGTTGTTATTCGATTTTATGAGAAATCCCTGTGTTGTTTGGATGATGATATCTTGATTATTAGGAAAGATAGAAGTCCAAACATCAGCGAGTTGCACTCTTGTTGTATTCGTTTTTGTTGCAACAAAATAAAGATGTTTATAAATCGGGCGGTGTGTGAGAACCTTTAAGCTGGTTCGTGTTTGTTTTGTGTTTATTTTGTCGATTTCCATATTTTCCGTGGATTTCTGTGTCGTAATTTTGTGTTTTGTTATCGACGGAAAGATTGGCTCCATATGTGTTAAATCGGCGTGCTGCGGTTCGGGAGACGGTTTATCATCTATTTTTTTGTTGCCTGATAATCTTTTTTTTGTCCTTTTCCGTTTTTTCTTACTTTCCACTGGTTGAAAATTCGAATCCTCGTCTGAATCATCGGTCGAAGCTGGCGATTTTTCGCTGACTTGAGACATTTCCGACGAGTATAACGCCTCAAAATCTGACTCCTGCACGGTTAGTGTCGGACGCGGAATTTTGACGCTAATTCACTTCGCTACAAATCTCAAAACATACGTGTGTTCGTTATCGCGATTGAACACAGACTGGACAAAGCATATATAAACACAATTAGTCATCCATGCATGTGTTCAGAACCGACAAGAAGTCATGTATGAATCGAAAAATAAGTTCTTTTACCGAATGAAATACGTTTATTTCTCATTTATACCAAATAAACCATTCGATTGACATAAGGTAGAGAAGTCTAGGCAACGTTCGAGTTGAAATAAACTAATGTCGCGCATTCGCTTTAACGACAACTGTCAAATTTTCGCCGCATTTTTTACTACTGGATTAGCATTCTAGAGTAAGTATATATATTATGATTTCTATGGTTCTAGTTACAAAAACTTGAGAAATTTATTTCATAGCCAACCGAGTGCTTAAATAAATGTGAATGGAGTATACCTTTCTCTCTACAAAAGCTTGAAGCCAATTTATACCCCTCAAAATGGAATGCTCTAAGTTCATTGGTATCCTGCCAATGTTCTGTGATTGCGAATAGATCAGGTTTTTGTTTAATTATTACTACATCAATTTTATTAAAAGCTGCACTTAAGGCTTGAACATTCTGTTGAATTACAGAAAAAAATTTATGAGAATGTATTACTTCCCTGAAATTGTCCTCTTTATGGTTGAAAAAAAATTCTCAAATGAGAATTCTCTCAGGATTACTCCTGCTGGCCAGAACTCCTTATTGTATACAGTGTTATAAGCTTCCTCTGTTGGTAAACCTACACTGAATGTAGAATTTGAACCTCTTGTATCTAGTTTTTTCATTATTACAATCTCCAGGTCCATCAGTATTCTTCAAGAACTTCTCCACATCGGCCTCCTTGATATCTCTCCCCGCTATCCTTCCCACCTTTAGCCATTTTCTTTTTGTAGTACCTGAAATCGTTTGTTGTTTACTATTGTTTTTGATCCATCACAGATTAGTTCAATCTTCCTCGGGTTGGACGGTCTATTTTTTTCTTTTGATAAGGTACTTGTTTCCATATTTCTCCATACAGTTCATCGGATTTTTTTTGCTTGTTCCGTTCCTTTGTTTGAGTTCGGGTAGACCATTTGTTGTTCGTCATTTAACCTCAAATTGGGAAATGTCATTGTTTTCTGCGTATTTCCTGGATTCAGCCATAGACAAAATATCGTTGTCTATGGATTCAGCTCTCTTTCCTTGATCCGCTACTGTCTCGGAGTAGGAAATGACTTCTCTCTCTCTCTGTTATTTACGTTGTTCTTGTGTTTTTGTTGTTTTACATTTATGTTAATGAAATTTTCGATGCCACTTTGTAACATCTTGTTAATTTCATGGAGAATTTTATTTTTTTCATGCGCTTCATTCAATTCAGCATTCAAATATTCTACTTGCTGTTTTAGTAGTTTGTTTTCCAAACGAAAATCTCCCGGAATCAACATTTCTTCGTATCTAATGGCTTAGTGTTGGCACACAGCTGATGCTCTGTTCGCATCTCTAACTAAGCAGGATGGATAAAAAATTTCAATACATTTAGAACAACGAACAAAATCAATTACTTTCCGATTACAAAAACTACATAGCTTCTCTACTTGATCTTCATTTTTACGAGAAGTCGCAGAGCGATTCTCTGGCACATCTTCACTGGGCAACGACATATTGAACATATTATCGGGACAGGAGGAAGAATGTGATGTTACACGTGTAGGTTCCTTTATTATGACTTTAGCCTTGCCGCTTTCACACTCCTCTCCAGAGGAAAATTCACTTATCCTAGATATCTCAGATATTAAGAGGATTAAGCTCTGTTGGAGCCCTTTCTAGGTTTTCGGGCTCGTAATGGTGGTCGGGTCCGGGTCGCTCCTCGGCTCCCTGCCGCCGGTTGGATTCCTGCTCCACCCGCACTTCCTGTCGGAGCAGATGGTGTTCCTCTGCATTTCTCATGTACTTGCGTACAGTTCTCGCCGTTGCCAGCAGTACCGCCTTCTGCATGACTCTATAGATATTTTCGTCCAACTGAAGTTTCCTCAAGTTCTCTAGTACTTTCTTCGGTGTCAGGCCTGTAGATGAAATGACAATAGGGATGGTCTTGATATCTTTCAGCTTCCACTGTCTCCTGGTTTGTTCCTCAAGATCTCTGTACTTTGAAATTTTTTCAGTGTGCCTATCCAGAAGATTGTTATTATTTGGAATCGCCACATCGATGAATAGTGCTCTGTCCCCATCCTTATTGAGCAATATGAGGTCAGCAGTGAGATTTTGTGACGTGTAGAATTCCATATATCGCTCAAAATCTATACGACTGGCATTCTCGAATTTGGGCGACGAACGACATCGAAACGAGGCGATAGCTGCAGACGTATCGCTTGATGTCAAAAATACCAAAATCGATGTTTTGCTTCTCTTGATATTGTTGCTCCAATTCTCAGTATTCTATTTTATGTGCTAATTTTATGGAAAAATGTCTATATTCATCAGTTGAACCCGACGCAGATATGTCGACGTGATCATGGTTAACCTCGTTCTGGTGCCAGTTTCTCCATTTTACTTTCTGCAGAGTGTTCGACGGTTTCCAAGTGGTCCTGCTGTAGCTTTAACGATGTAGAACTATCAGCAACACAAACTACTTGATGGAGTTCTGATGAAGTAGCCTTGCTCATAAAATATTTTCGAAGTCCTTCAATTTCCTGGGACATACGGTTGGACAAATCAACAGTTCCTCTACCCCCAAGATGTCGTGGCAGCTCGGTCCGTTCTATTGAGCTTTTGGGGTGATGTTTATTGTGTTCAGTCAGCATCGTCCATATTTTTCTCTGTAAGGCTGCTAAATCGGTGGTGGTCCAAGAGATGATACCGAATGAGTAGCTCAGCGCCGAGCAAGCGTATGTATTAATAGCTTTAATCAGATTCTTGCTGTTAAGGCCAGTTCTCATTATCCTTCTCAATCTTCGGGTGAACTCCTCCGTTAGTTTTTTCTTCATCTGGCTCTGATTGATTTTTCTTGGCTGTTTTATGCCCAGATACTTGTATGTGCCTCCTTCCTTCCAATTTCTGCACCTTCCTTGAGTTTGAACGTACCATCTTTTATTTTCCCTCTCGTTATGTTCAGAAGTCGATATTTTTCTAGTCCAAACTTCATTTTGATGTCTTCCGATAATCCTTCCACCATTTTCAGCATCAGTTGCATTAGCCTCTTGGTAGATGCGAAGAGTTTCAAATCGTCCATGTAGAGGAGATGATTCAGTTTCAAGTTTCATCATACTTCTACTGCCGCTTTTGATGGCAAATCCGTAGTCCGTAGAGTTCAATCTATGAGACAAGGGATTCAGGGCCATGCAGAACAACAGAGGGCTCAGCGAATCTCCCTGTCCTGTTGTAATGGAGCCATCTGCTGCTTTCATTTGAAGACTAGTACGCCAGGTTGACATGGCGTTTTTCAGGAACTTAACAATATTAGGAATTACCTTGTAAATGTTCAAGATAGTCAAGAGCCATTCGTGAGGTATGGAATCGAATGCTTTCTTGTAGTCTATGTACGCAGCGTAAAGGTTCCTTCGCTTGGAGAACGCTTGATTGCAGATAACTGAATCAATTTATAGCTATTCTTTGCACCCTCGGCTCTCTTTGATGCATCCTTTCTGTTGCATGGCGATGATGTTATTCCTTTCTCAATGGTTGTGAATTCGGTTTGAAATGCACGATGTGATTAATTTGTACATCGTTGGAAGACATGTGATTGGTCGGTATTTGAATGGGTCTTCTGTATTCCTTTGGTCTTTAGGTAACATGAACGTTGTGCCATGTGTGAGGCATATTGGCGTTCTTTTTTTGGATTTTCAATGACATCATTCATTGCGGAGGTCAATTTGTCATGCATGATGCAAATTTTCTCGATCCAGAAGTTCTGTAATCCATCAGGCCCAGTTGTTTTCCAGTTATGTAGTCCTCTGATAGCTGATTTTACTTCTTCAATTGTGATCATGTCATGTTGTATCGGCTCATATTTTATAGCTTCAGACTTTTCATCTTCAATCCATCCGGTATCTCCATTGAACTGAGGTTTCGTTGATAATTGCTCTGTCCAGAAGTTCAATGGCTTCCTTTGGTGATAAGTTTCCATTTTGTCCATCAGACGATATGAGTGGCCGGTAGAAAGTTTCCTCCGACTTTTCGAATGAATTATTATCTCTTTGCCGGCTATATTATTTGCTTTTATATCTTCCCAGGCCTTCTGCATACAGACTTAACTTTTGCTTCAGAGTTTCGAGGCAGTGGTGAGCTGTAGCATTCTCCGTCTCTCGTTCTGTGTGTGTTCTATTTCTATCCATGATTTCTTTGGCAGCTATCACAACCTTTCTTCAGCGATTCCCGTTCAAGTACTCCGTCACTCGTCCAATGTCTCTTCTTAGTCTCTCTGTTTTGTGTTGAAGATATTTCTGCCATGGTGGTGCATGTAATTTGTGTAATTTTGGACCATCGTTGTTTGTTCGGCGAATTTTTGCCTCTATGGTCTTAGCCGTCGTTAGCACTTCACAGTTAAAAACTAGATGAAGATATTCCAATGAACTTCCATTCTGTAGGTAATCAGGTAAAACGTCCTTATTCAAGATGTCGATTATGAGTGACAGTTTCTTGGATGTATTGAGTCGGGGAGGTGCTATTCGATGGAGAGGATCTGTTCCTTCCAGTTCGGCAAAGTATCTCCTCATCTCCGAGACAACTTGTCGGTAGAGCTCTTCCCTATCGTCCTGGTGTTCCGGCTCACTTGCGTTGCAAGATGGACTTTCAGCGTCAATTTCTTCTGGCTCTTGTTGCCCAGGCATGTGAATTTCATCAGGGGTGTTGGTCTTGCTCTCTATTGCTGGCGGACGCTGAAGTTCTTATTTGATTGCGTCGTGAAAATATTCTCATTCTGTGTGAAATGGGCGCCAGGTAAATTTCTTCCCAGGCATACCGTCCGGAACAAAAAAATAAACAACTCTAAAATCCACCAAACGAGTGAATGTTTGAATCATTGTAATATGTATATTTTGAAGTGTTTATGGAAATGTTACCAGGATGTTTGATAATATGTGCCTCTCATTTCAGAGCCCTGAGGATGATATTGAAAGTTATCGAAATTGCCGGCAATTAAATAATTGGTTTTTGTCACCTTCGGACCTTGAACCCATTAAAAAATTTAAATATTGAAACAACAGGATATCATAACCCAAAATCACGTATAGTTTATTCACTGTAATATTTGCTTGAAATGAGGTATCGATAGAAATTAATGAATAGCACTTCTCATAAATCAGATATTTCCAATATTTTTCACAATAATATTCGCTTGAAATGAGGTATCGATAGAAATAAACTAATAGCAATTCTCTTGAGTTAGATAATTCCAACGGTTAGAACTTGCGTGACAATCTCGAGATCCTTCCTACGATCCTCTCAATCTTGGTCAAGCTCCTCGCAGCAGCCTCTCCTATTTTCATCTCGTCTCCCCGATTCCAAGTTGGCTGCCTCTTGGGATCGGTTACCAGTTGTTACTCAACAAATATAAAGGGCCACTAATACCTACCTCAAATCCTCGACTTCAAGTTGGCTGTCCCTTGAAGATCGGATACTGATCTACGACGACGGCGGCGTCCCACTAAAACCCCAGTTCTTCGGGGCCATACAAGAAGACTTCCTTCTCTAACGGAATTTTGTGATTCCACCAAAATCAAGGCGATAAACTGATCGACAGAAATTTCAAGCCTTCTACGTGCACTTAAGCAGAATATTCTCAAATAATCCTCCTTCGGAAAAAATATCAGTATCTTAGGAATGAAAATGAGCTTGGATTGGCAATAATGAATGCACAGTATTCGATTTACGGAGTAAATCCCACAATGGATGACTTTCAGTCAAAAATTCGAAAATTCAAAAAACGATCATAGTACGAGATCCCGCTGCAGAATCACTACGTTCATTACGTACAGAGTCAAACACACATTTTTACATAGGTTTATGGATAGGAGAGTACACTGATAACACCGCAGCCTGTCAAAAGTGGCCGCAAGTAATTTTAATTAAATTAATGTTAATCAATATTCGAAGAGAAATTTCGTTCACTCCGTATTGAAATGAAATATCATCCACATCATAGCAATGCATGTAGAGAATACTAAAATCCATGGCTGCCGTTGCACACTTGGCCGCAACTACCTCGCAGCCAGGTGTAAGCAGGTAACATTTCAATGTATTTCTACGTTCATAACGTACGGATGTTTTTGATATGAAATTGAAGCTAATTTTTTTTCGAATATGATGATATATGGCTGCCTGTGAAAAAATGGCCGCAAGTTAGGTCTGCCATCTGTTGAAAACGCGAGATATCCAAAATAAAGTAAGAGAGAGTTCGACTCATTCTACACCGTCGGGTTTATACCGTCGGGTTTTTACCCGATGTTCCGAGTTACACTGATATAATGGGATCTTTCACACGTGTTCCGGTTTGCACCGGATTGCACTTTCGGCGGCGCTTATCGCAGCGAGATTTCCACCATACGGATAAAAACCGATGACAAATTTTTCTTCCGGTTGTTTTCCGCTAAAAACTCGACGAAAAAACCCGTGGTGTGAAAGGAGTCTGGGGTTCTCAAGAGTGCATCAGCATTATTCTTATAACCACCTGTTGGAGCTCGTTGTACACAACTCTGTTGATATTATTTATGTAATAACCCTCCGTCAGGTGCTATAAGAATATTGAGAGTTCGGGCGCAATGCATCTAATAGATTGTAATGAGAACGTCATGTTTTAATAGGTCCAAATAAATTAATATTGAAACAGAGGAAGAATTTTTTAAAACGATGATAATTCTCACAAAAGTTTATTCCAAAGGCATAACCAGAAATAAATAAAATTCTCTGTCAGATCCTAGAAGTTGGAAGACGGACTAATATTCTTCGAGGTCTATGTTTCACACGCACATGATTAGAAATTAGAATTTTTTTTCCACTGGGTCGTCTTGCCTTTTCCTAAAAAGCTGTCAGCATTTTCATCATACCCAAACCTATCAAAACTCCCATACAGGTTGAAAATGTATTACGTACCTCAGCTAACAAATCTTCAGATGATGAAGATAAGTCTGACTGCGACGACGATAATGACAACTGCGATTATGAAAGCAGCGAGGAATCGGAGGAAAATGTAATATACTGATTTGATAGTGATACTTTGTGAATGAACAATTTTTTGTTTTAAAATTAATCTCTTTATACTTTAAGTTTTTTTCATAGTATCCATTAGGTAATTATAATTTTGGATTAAATGTAAAGTCGTTTCTACTATTGTTTGAACTCCTCGCTAAAAACCCTATCTATCGACGCACAGAACACAACTGATTCTCCGAACTCGCACAAGCTTACGGAGCTTCTGAAGGGTACTTCGGTACCTATGGAGAATCAGGATAATATGAATATGAATATATATAAATATGAATATGCGCGACGGCTTTAAATACTCACACGGCTAGCATACACATTCCTAATCTAACGAGTGGCGTTGCGCGCCATCTCTTTCACTTTATTTCGGATATCTCGCGTTTTAAACAGATGGCAGACCTAACTTGCGGCCATTTTTTCACAGGCAGCCATATATCATCATATTCGGAAAAAAATTAGCTTTAATTTGATATCAAAAACATCCGTGTACGTTATGAACGTAGAAATACATCGAAATGTTACCTGCTTACACCTGGCTGCGAGGTAGTTGCGGCCAAGTGTGCAACGGCAGCCATGGATTTTAGTATTCTCTACATGCATTGCTATGATGTGGATGATATTTTATTTCAATACGGAGTGAACGAAATTTCTTTTCGAATATTGATTAACATTAATTTAATTAAAATTACTTGCGGCCACTTTTGACAGACTGCGGTGTTATCAGTGTACTCTCCTATCCATAAACGTATGTAAAAATGTGTGTTTGACTCTGTAAATAATGAACGTAGTGATTCTGCGGCGGGATCTTAGACTATCACTTCCAGCTCTTAACCAAGTATGCTCTGTTCACAGACTATCTAACCTATCAATCTTTTACTCATTTGAATATCTATGATTAGCATGAGTAGGACCACTGAACTATAATCAGAATGGAAAGCACCCAGTAATAAATAGATGCAAGCCAAGAGAGGTGGGTTTCTTAGGAGGATCATCTATCCTTGTAAATAAATTTTAGCCAATCACTTCCTTTGCTCCAATAACTGATTTCATTACTATGGAAACGGCTTAAACAGTACCGTTCTATTGTCACGAATAAAATAATTATCATTATGTTCATAAAAATGGAGAGTGCTGTATTAATTCATGCAAGTATGAATCGAGTCCTGAAGGGAAAGTTACTTTCAGTAGGTGATATTGCAAGGTTTATATTTATAGAATATAAGAGTAACTTCTTGTAAATTTCAGTTTCCCACTGAAAAAATCAGAGCTGTAGGAAAATTGGATGATGGCAATTCCTGAGGATCATTCCATTGTACCACTGCCTTCTTTATCTCTTTAAGAAGGCTGTGATTGTTGCTATTTGTAGCCAACAATTCTCCAGTGAGTCATTCAACAATTTAACATCGGAATGAAGACCACGGTGCTGTATCAAACATTTTTTATGGATGTGGAGACTTACAAATAACTGAATTCTTATTGGCTCCATAAATCATTCTCTTGATCTTTCCTAATCCTTTTATCCTACTCATTGCGAAGTATAATGATGACATACAATCCGATGAGATTATGGAAATGAACATTCCCAGTATCTTTTGAACAAAAAAATAAAAATATTTTTTTTTTCTCAGAATTGAAAATTAGTGGAATGAAAGCAATCGTAAGCTATTTTCTATGCGAGTTTTGAGGTATGGACAAAATTAAATCATTTTACGAACATTCAAATCAGTAGATTTATATGATTTTTGCCCTTATTTTCACCTAAATAGTTTGGTCATAATCACCAAGGTGTCAAATTCCACATTATATTTTGTGATACTTTGATAATCAGCTATTATCACTCAACTTGTATATGAACTATATTCACTTTGGCAGAGCACAGAATTGAATACATCTCTTGTAATTTCATTTTTAAATTGAGCTATCGCATAAAACAATTATTCCGGGAAAGTTTTTTTGATATTTATAATAAAATGAGGGTATGATCTAAGTTACTTTTTCTTTTCTGTCCAATAGCAGAAGTGCGCAGTTAATAATTAAACACTGAAAAACTCTAATGAAATCCCAAGCAATAACATTGAGGAGCAGAAGATCGCTATGAATTGAGCTTTATGATTGTTTCTTAGTATTGAATTCTGCAAATATGCTAATATCGCTGAACTATATACAGACAAATAATCTGTAGGTATAAGGAACCCTATTGATTTTAATATAACTAGATCCTTTCCTTGAATATCTGAAATAATACAGTATTATTTGAGTTTTGGGTGATGTTCCCGGAAATGACGACGTGTTCACGGAATGATGTGTGTGTTTCGTAAATGACGATAAAGATAAAATGTAAGATAATCGAATCATAAGCAGATTTCTGGATGTCATATTTATACATTTGGTTTATTCTTAATCATTAATCATTCTAAAGTCATTTTTCTTAGTCTTTCAATCGTTATACAATGTCAAGAACAAATTTCGAAAAGGCGTATTAAACTTTTATTTAAATTAAAATATTCATCAAACTTTCAATCAAAAACAAGAAAATATATATTTAATGAAAAAAAAAACAATTTTTCGTGAACATCAATATCTCATCCGCTCATCGGGTGGATCGGTTCAGGAGACGTTTTCGAAAATATTTCATTTATCGATTCAGAGCTCGAATATAAAGTGCCAGAAACGCAGACAATTTCATTTCCTTCTGAAATCGTTCGTGTCGGTAAATTTTGATTTTCACTTCTGTTCCTCTTTGCAATGTAATTTTTGTGACATTCATGATACCTGGTATGGCTTCCAAAGTTTTCGGGGTTAAGTTTTTTGCCCTAGAAATGTCATCATCGAGAATCTCTTTCACTAAAACAGCAGACTTTGTAAATAGATTCTCAAAGTCTGAAGCTGTGTTGATATCTCTTCCCATAAACACATGCCTGTCGGCAATCCTTTTAAGAGCGCCACCTATGCCATTCATGGGACCTTTCCCATGCCCTGGTTCACTGTACGTCCAAGTTGATTTTGTGATCTGTTTGAATTCATTTATTAAAGTTTGTAACCAGAGATGTATATTAGTTCTGTTACGGTATTGTGATGTCGGACCATCAGAGTAGATGTGAAGGGTGTTAATATGTTTATTTTTTAATATTCCTTGTAGGATTGGTTTCATGTGAGCCCATATCGCATGGGCTTGAGTTCTAAATTTTCACTAACGGTGGCAAATGATCTAGATTGTAAGCTTTTGTCAAAGTTTCGTATGTAATATACTCCTGTATGAAGAGACAGTTGCTTTTTTACGAAATGGGTCGACTGGATTTCATTAGCGTACTTTGTTGTATAGTTCTCCGAAAAGTCTATTTGCATCATGACCTCTTCATCAGTTGAATTTTTTTTCATTTCTTTCTTCAGTTTGTTATTATAAGTACCATACAGATGTTTTTTCATAACTGGAATATCGTCAATGAACGCCATTTTTAATTCTTCGACTGTACTCGAAATTGCAATTTTTTTTGAGATCTTGAATGTCTTGTTCTCGCCCTTTACATTTTTAGCTTCATTAACACACTTCCATTGAAAGTATGTCACAGAATCTGTATCATTACCTGGTTCAAGCTTTGGATTTTTACATTTATCACATAAACCATTCATACAGTCATAGGAAGTTATATCGCAACTATAATCCTTACGGCCGGTTTCATAATCAAACCTAAAGTTGCTTTAAGTTTAAAGCTTCCTTTAACCTTACTAAAAATGACATTAAAGGAAGCTTTAAACTTAAAGTGACTTTAAATTTGATTATGAAACTGGGCGTTAATATTTCTCTCAACACCTCCGTACTTGATATTTTGTAAGTTTTTTAATTTGTTCAGTTTGAGTTCGAAATTTTCGTGCTTGACACATAAACAATGTTTCTCTGTCCCTTAATTTTGGGGCAACTACCCAAAATGGTTTTGCCCTTAATAATGTTGAGTAAGACAAATTTATTCCAGTTTCGTTGAGGAATTTTGACATCAGTTCTTCAACGGGGAATAAAAGGAGTCGTTTTTGTTTCTTGATGCCTCTTTTCTTCACAAAATCTCTTTTGGCTGGGCACATCCTACTAACGTCATCCCTTTCGAAGAAATCTTCAACTTTTTGTTGAACTTCCGGCTTCAAAACCACCTTACGAATTTTTGCATCACACTTCAGAATCGATGAACTGTTTCTTTGTTTTGGTAGCAATGAAGCAATCTGTATTTCCTTAATAAATCACCGCTAACACATTTTTGGAAAACTTTTCCCTCTTTAGAATTTTTTTTCATAGTATTGGCTTTGTCTTTTAATTGCGTAATCATTACTTCGCTAAATAAAAGATTCTTGCGTACTTCAGGAGGTACGTCGACATTTCCTAGCAACTCATCTACTTTGCCTTTTGGTGTTGTTGGTACCTGAGTTTTCTCCTGTCCTCTTTTTTCATTTCTTCTCAGTGTCCTTTTCAAATTTTCATATTTGCGTTTAATTGCAGCTATCGTTTTATCCTGCTGCATTATTTTGCGGTATGCTTTGGATCTATCTTTCCGCACAATTTTTCTTCCTAATGACGTTTTCCTCACTGATGGTGTTGCTGCTGGAGCTAACTCATCATTGGAATGTGACGAATTATTTTCCACTATATTTGATAATGCCTTCTTCTTTTTTCTGTATTTTTGTGATGCTTCCTTCCAAATTTTTCTCTGCTTCCGCTTTTCTCTCCCAGTCATCTCAGCAATGTTTTTAACTTTCTTTTCAGCTTTTTTATTTTGATAGTATGATCTATCCTTAGCCCTTTTGATCTCTCTGTCATTCTCAGTCATCTTGTCTAAAAATTTCTTTTTTCTGGCATTAGCCTTTTCTCGATGGCGCAAGTAAGCTGAACTATTCTTCTTGATTTGTTTTTTCGTACGTTTTTTAGTTTTTTCAGACTCATGAGACTCCATATCGCTGAAAAATGGAACATTTACTAAAAACCGAGTTTACACCACACAAAATGAATTAAATGATCAATAGTTACAACAGATACCATTTTGGAAATAAGTCCGGAAACGTTCCCGAAATGCGATCGTTCCCGTAATGACTTTTTCAAATACGGACCCCATTTTCTTACGTCAGTGATTTGCGACATCGCGTTTGGCTTAGTTAATGTAAGATATTTGAAGTAGGTATACGTTACAAACACAATAAAACATAAATGAAATGAAAGAATATTGGGATTCTTGGACTAACTTTCTTTATTGTTCTTCAATACAACGCCGACGTTTCGAAACGACTGGTTTCTTTTTCAAGGCTAAAAATTTAAACACATTTTTTTTCATTCGAGATCATTCGTACACACAATTACCTAGTATTCTGAACAATATCGTCGATATAAATTTAAGTTTGGTTTCATATTTCAAAGAGATTAATTAATAATAATTAATTAATAATTTAAAAAAAAACTTTTAACGTGGCTATGACAGATGACGTCGTTGTTGGCATGTGACATAGAAATTTTGACGTTCGTCGAGTTCGTGTTCATCTGTCACCGCCACTAGTCTTTGTCAGGGGTGTACTCTACTATATCAGGAAATTCCGTATCGATTGATCAATGAAGGTTAAAAACGCTCCCAACAATGCGATCTCAAGGTTCAAGTTCCCGTATATACCACACCTGTCCCATCGTGTTAGCAGACTATTCAAAAATCTAAAAGGTGGATGCGCCTACTACAATTTAAGTACCACTAAAAGAGTTTTTACTCAACTCAAGCACAAAACACCCAGTACGCTTGAATCTGAAGTAGTATACAAGATAGCCTGCCAAAACTGTCACAAGTGCTACGTGGGTCAGACCAAACAATACCTGAAGGAAAGGATAAGACAACATAAGAGGGACTGTGAAGACGTGACCAACTACAACAAAACAGCGGATACACACCACCAGATGACTACCGGCCACAAGTTTGATTTTGATAACGTAGAGATCCTAGATAGAGAGAAGAACGGATACAGAAGGAACATAAGCGAGATGATACAGATCAGACGCAACAACACCGTAAACCACCGAGAAGACGTTGAACACTTAAGTATCATCTACAGCAACTTAATGGATGACTAAATAGATGGCAGGAATTCAACTAAAATAGCACCGTTACTGAAATGTTATTGATGAGTCTGTGATTGACACCGTATAATTGAGATGTTTTTTACATATCCTTGCATATTTCTGTAGGTTTTTGTATATTTTGTGTTTTTAACCTTCATTGATCAATCGATACGGAATTTCCTGATATAGTAGAGTACACCCCTGACAAAGACTAGTGGCGGTGACAGATGAACACGAACTCGACGAACTTCAAAATTTCTATGTCACATGCCAACAACGACGTCATCTGTCATAGCCAATATTCCGCGTCTTCCTGAAACAACGTTAAAAGTTTTTTTTTTAAATTAGATCTCTTTGAAATATGAAACCAAACTTAAATTTTGTTGTTTTTTATATTGAATAAAAATCACTTAGATTTTATTTTTAACAATTTTATATTCGTAAAATATCTCTCATCTACAACTTCTACAAGACTGTATTTCACGCTTTACTCTACAATGCAGGAATGGAATATTCTAGAAAGAATAGCCTTGAACGGCTGGCGACTACGCCATCTATGAACTAACTCACGAAAAAGAGTTTGATTGCTGGAGTTTTCTACGTCCTCAACACACCCCCTCAATAAAACTGTTTTTGTCTTTAAAGAAATACTTAACATCTCAACAACATAATCCTAATTTATTACAAAAATTCTGAAATTTAATTTCACATAATGGTTTTGTGAAAATATCTGCCAATTGTTTTTCTGAACTAATATGACAAAACTTCAATTATATTTTCACATATCTTTTCTTTGATAAAGTAAAATTTAACATCTATGTGTTTGATTCTTTTATTATTTTCAGGATTATTAGCTAAACATATAGCTGCTATATTATCCTCGTAAATCCTTATGGGTTTTCCATTTTCAAGTGAAAATCATAAATAAGCTTTTTCAGCCAACAAGCTTCTGTAACAGCCAAACTTAAAGCTACATATTCAGACTCTGTGGATGAAATTGACACATTTTGTTGCTTTCTACTAATCCAAATAATTGGGCAATTAAACATTTTGAAGATATAACCTGATGTTGATTTTCTATCGGTTGTGTCTCCACCCCAGTCTGAATCCACATATCCTACTAAAATTTCATCTTTCGGTTGAAATACTATTATAACTTGAAATCGATTGTTCCCTGAATATATCTTAATACTCTCTTCAATGCTTTATACAAATTTGTGTTTGCTTTTGTTTGAAATCTGCTTAGTAAACTTATGCTTTGACATAAATCTGGTCTTGTAGCTAACGCTGCATACATTGAGCTACCTATCATTTTACGACATAATTTTTGCAATTCTAAATCATTTTCATCAGCTTCAAATATTCTAACATCAATATTAGGATCTAGAGGAGTACTAATACTTTTACATTCATTCATTTTGAATTTTTTTAAGACATTTTTCAAGTATGATTCTTGACTTAATTTTGTAAAACCCTGTTCTAGATTTTGTTCAATGTCAATGCCTAAATATTGTGAAATTGTTCCTAAATCTTTCATTTGAAAATTAGTATTCAACAATTGCTTCAAATTTTCAACTTCAGCATTGTCAGTTCCTAATATTAACACATCATCAACATAAATCAATAAGTACAGCTTAGACTTATCAGTGCATTTTGAATATAAACAATAATCATTTTTTGATCTAAGATAACATTCATTCATCATTAGTGCATCAAATTTTTTATTCCAATTTTTTGGAGAATTTTTTAAGCCATAAATTGATTTATTGAGTTTGCAAACAAATTTGGAATTATTTTTATTGGTACCTGGAAGTGACATGTAAACCTCTTCTTCTATGTCACTGTACAGGAATGCTCCTTTCACATCCATCTGGTGTATAGGTTGTTTCATTAAATTTGCCATTACCAAAAGCATTCGAAAAGTTGTCATCTTGGCCACCGGTGCATAGAAATCATGAATCTGGGACTCGTTCTCCTATTGAAAACCTCTGGCAACTAGTCTCGCCTTGTATTCACCATTTTGCTTCTCTTTCAGGACCCATTTCCCAACAAACACAATATACAGCAACTGTACAAATACTGCACTACAAATGCCACCAGAATGCAGCACAGAGATTGCTGTACTGAAACTGCACAGTTTCTGTATTGATAATTCTGCATTTTCAAAACGCAGTTTTTGATGTACAGTAACTGCACAGTTTCTGTATTCATAATTCTGCATTTTCAAAATGCAGTTTGTGATGTACAGTGACTGCATAGTTTCTGTATTGATAATTCTGCATTTTCAAAACGCAGTTTTTGATGTACAGTGACTGCATAGTTTCTGTATTGATAATTCTGCATTTTCAAAATGCAGTTTGTGATGTACAGTGACTGCATAGTTTCTGTATTGATAATTCTGCATTTTCAAAACGCAGTTTTTGATGTACAGTGACTGCAGATTTTCTGTATTGATAATACTGCATTTTCAAAACGCAGTTTTTGATGTGCAGTAACTTCACAGTTTCTGTATTGATAATTCTGCATTTTCAAAACGCAGTTCTTGATGTACAGTAACTGCACAGTTTCTGTATTGATAATTCTGCATTTTCAAAACGCAGTTCTTGATGTACAGTAACTGCACAGTTTCTGTATTGATAATTCTGCATTTTCAAAACGCAGTTTTTGATGTACAGTAACTGCACAGTTTCTGTATTCATAATTCTGCATTTTCAAAATGCAGTTTGTGATGTACAGTGACTGCATAGTTTCTGTATTGATAATTCTGCATTTTCAAAACGCAGTTTTTGATGTACAGTGACTGCAGATTTTCTGTATTGATAATACTGCATTTTCTAAACGCAGTTTGTGATGTACAGTGACTGCATAGTTTCTGTATTGATAATTCTGCATTTTCAAAACGCAGTTTTTGATGTACAGTGACTGCATAGTTTCTGTATTGATAATTCTGCATTTTCAAAATGCAGTTTGTGATGTACAGTGACTGCATAGTTTCTGTATTGATAATTCTGCATTTTCAAAATGCAGTTTGTGATGTACAGTGACTGCATAGTTTCTGTATTGATAATTCTGCATTTTCAAAACGCAGTTTTTGATGTACAGTGACTGCAGATTTTCTGTATTGATAATACTGCATTTTCAAAACGCAGTTTTTGATGTGCAGTAACTTCACAGTTTCTGTATTGATAATTCTGCATTTTCAAAACGCAGTTCTTGATGTACAGTAACTGCACAGTTTCTGTATTGATAATTCTGCATTTTCAAAACGCAGTGCTTGATGTACAGTAACTGCACAGTTTCTGTATTGATAATTCTGCATTTTCAAAACGCAGTTTTTATATACAGTGACTGCACAGTTTCTGTATTTGCAATTCTTGATTTCAAAAATGGAGTATTTGATATAGAGTTAATAATAGAATATAGAATTATTATTCCTATGAATTATTATTCATAGGAATTCCTAAAACTTAAACATATACCTTCTTCAAGAAGTTGAAAATTCGATTATGAAGGTTAAAGAGACATTTCATAAACAGATTTAATTCAATAATTGAAGACTCCGTTCATTACCAAAATATGGATTATACCCATGATAGAAGAATACTTCATCGCACCATGGTGGTACCAGAATTAGCCAAATGATGGCATCACTGCTCTTGAGGGTTGCGATCACAGGGTAGCATACACGTCTATTGCGGTGCAGCATACGCCAAACGATGGCGCCACCGGCGACGCATTACTCTAAGTCCTCTATGTAACCAGCGTTTATAGCAGGCACAATCTACGCTGCCTCGACGATTGTCGTAGCTAACTCCTATGCTTCATTAATCTCCACCCCTAAGAGTAGGCTATGTCTCAATTGGCGTGAAGTCACCTTTGCGCTTACCGCAAAAATACTAAGTGAAATTGAAAATTTCTGATTTGCAGAATAGATTTTCTGTTTATAACTAGGAAACTTCTCTAATAGAATATTGTTTCGTAATTGCAAGTTTCGATATGGTTTTTACACAGTGACTGCTACATTTAAAGTGCAGCTACTGTATAGTTTGAGCACAGTGTCTATTGTATATAAAATACAGCTTGCTGTACAGTTCTTGCGTGAACAAACTGCATATAAAACACAGCTAACGGTACAGTATTTGCACAGTGACCACTGCATTTAAAGTACAACTTGCTGTACAGTTTTAGCACGTAACTGCTGCATTTGAAGTGCAGCTATCTGTGCAGTTTTTCCAAAGTGAATACTGCATTTAAAGTACAGCTTGCTGTACAGTTTTAGCACGTCACTGCTGCATTTGAATTGCAGCTTGCTGTACAGTGGATTGCGATGCCATCGCTGTTTTTGAAGTGCAGCTGTGGCTGTATGTCGAATGCAGTTTGTACTGTACAGTAACTGCAAAGTCCACCTGGACATATACGGTCCTTTTTGGTGCAGTTATTGCATTACCGTAACTGCAGTCAATTGAAGCAACGAAGTACAGTTTTTGTACAGTGACTGCATTTCAGTGTTTGCTGGGTTACTTTGGATAATCTTCTTATCTTCTGGCCACGTTACTTCTGTCCATGTATTGTTTTGGTTCAATACTTTCATCTCTTGATCAACAGCTTCTTGCCACTTCTCAGAATCATTCGTCGATATTGCCTCTTCAAATGTTATATTTTCTTCTGTTTCTGTGTAGAATGTCATATCGTAGTCTCTCATCCATCTTGGTTGTCTGGTTTCTCTTCTACTTCTTTCTTCTATGGTCTGTTCTTCTCCACCATCTTCTGAGTCTTCATCTCTTGGTACTTGTTCTAATAGAATTTCTTCACCTGTATTATCGACAATGCTCGTCGAAACTCTTAAATTTGTAGAGCCTTGACTCACGGATTGATCTGCCTCTTCTTTTCCATCGTCAGGAATAAACACCACATCTCTATGATGACTCACGGGTTGATCTACTTCTTCATTTCCATCATCAGGAATGAACACCACATCTCTATGAATAGCTACTTTATCTCTATCTGGAAAATACACTCTGTATCCTTTTACTGTAGTTCCATAACCAACAAATATTCCAAATTCGCTTTTGGCATCTAGTTTTGTTCTCTTCTGCTTCGGTATATGTACAGCACATCTGGAACCAAATTCCCTTGCTTTTCCCAGTGATTGCTCCTCGAGTGGACCACAAAGATCTGCATGCATCAACTCACAGATTGACTTCGCTCTTGTATCACTTGCATGAAAAGGCAGTCGATGTTGCTTTCCCAGGATGCAATCAGTGCATTGTGGGTTTTCCTGGTCTCGGAATCTGATTGCATGCTTATTCAATGTTTTTCTTACCTGATCGTAGTTTACATGTACCATTTTTCTATGCCAATCTGTTAATGTTTCAACTACATGACACTGAATTTGTGTTGAGTCATTTTTATCCTGGTAATTGAATTTTATTACATATAGGCCGTTTTTGTCTTTTTCCCCAATTAATATGTCGACATTGTTTTTCTTTACCATGACTTTATTGTCTTTAAAAAGTACCTCTGCTCCATTTTCTACCATTGCATTCACAGACAGTAGATTCTTTGTAAGATCTGGAACCATCAATACATTGTTTAATATACAGTTGTCTGTAATAATTTTACCTTTTCCTAGAGCTTTCATTGTTTCATTTTTCTTAGCTACCAGAATATTGCTTTCTTTTTCTTCAAAATTTTTCAGAAGGTTTTTGTTATTAGTCATGTGACTACTACATCCTGAATCAATTATGAAGCATTCACTTATCTCTCGAGTTGCATGTGTCAATAATGCTACTCTGTCATTTTCTTCATTGTTGTTCCTCTTTGAATTGGAAGATTCACCCCCTCTATTCCTGAAAAAAACAATTTTCCTCTTTATGGTTGGTTTTGTTACATATTCGACACATTTGTTTGTTCTTCAGTCGACAATCCTTTGCTAAGTGACCTGTATTTCCACAGGAATAACATTTTCTTTCTGGCTTTTTAAATGTTCTGGATTTAGAATTCGGTCGGCTTTCTGAAGTTTTAAATGCTACTGTTTCTTCCTTTCCATATTTCGCAGCAATTCTCTGCTCTTCTGACATCAATCTGGCGGTTAAATTGGTTAAGTTCCTTTCAGCTATCGGTGCCGACTCCCATGCAGTACAGAAATGTTTATAATTTTCTGGCAGTGTAGATAGTAGTTTTGATATAAGCATTTCATCATCTATTGACTGATTTAACGTTTTCAATCTGCATCTTAAATTTTCCAGTTTGCTAATGTGTGAGCTCATATCACTATTTTTATCGAAACTTAAGTTGAAGAACTCCTGTAGTAAGTTGCATTTCTGTTGTTCACTCTCTTTTAGAAATATTGCACACAATTTTTTATACATTTCATGGGAACTAGCACAATTCAGAAGATGAACCATCAGTTTTTTATCAACGGATGTAATTATGGCTTTCTGTGCTCGGGCATCTTTTCGTTTCCAATCAGACCTTTCAGCTTCGCTGGTAAGTCCTTCGAGTGTCTTTGTACCTTCTACGATTTCATGGATGCCACTTGATTTAAATAGAATATTTATTTGGAATTTCCATATTTCAAAGCTTTCGCTGTCCTTGAGTTTTTCAATTAACATAATTTCCTCCAGTGACGCCGCCATTTTATCTTCAAAATCCTGGTCTACAAATTCTGGATTTTCCGAGATCACTTTATTTTTCTCAATTTTTGATGGTTGCGGGTCTGGGCCCATAACCTGTTGTTTTTTATATTGAATAAAAACCACTTAGATTTTATTTTTAACAATTTTATATTCGTAAAATATCTCTCATCTACAACTTCTACAAGACTGTATTTCACGCTTTACTCTACAATGCAGGAATGGAATATTCTAGAAAGAATAGCCTTGAACGGCTGGCGACTACGCCATCTATGAACTAACTCACGAAAAAGAGTTTGATTGCTGGAGTTTTCTACGTCTTCAACAAATTTATATCGACGATATTGTTCAGAATACTAGGTAATTGTGTGTACGAATGATCTCGAATGAAAAAATTTTAATGTGTTTAAATTTTTAGCCTTGAAAAAGAAACAAGTCGTTTCGAAACGTCGGCTTTGTATTGAAGAACAATAAAGAAAGTTAGTCCAAGAATCCCAATATTCTTTCATTTCATCTAACTAAATGGACGATAACCTAAGAACAATAAAACATATTTTGTTTAATACACATAGTTAATGAACGCGTTCCCGGTATGATGACCTATTGATGTACGTTCTGTAAAAAATGAATCGAAAGGTACTTACCATTTATTTTCAATTATTAAAATAAAAAACTCACTTGACAGTCACTTTCCTCAGACCTTTCACGATACTGGACCACAGATACCTAAACGCTGCGTTAAGAAACATAGTTTTTTCGGGCGATCAAAACTGTGTTCACTGAAATGACGCACACATTGTCGGACATGATATTTTGTCTCGATTTTCTTTAATTTAATATCGTTCTTCAATGAATCCCTTAATTACTTGATATAAGATACAATTTTAGGCCAATGAGAAAGAAAACCTGCCTAATTTATTCAATTTTATGAATATTCTCGATGTTAGTTTCCTAAGATTGCTATTCCGGACACGTTCCCGAAATGGTTTTTTGTACGTTTTTCTCCAAGTAATAATGAATGTGTTTCATTTTTGAAGTAAAATATATTATGTTTAGTTAAAATGAACACAGCTGTGTATTTACAAATGATAATTTTTTTGGAAAGAGGCTGAATTCAGTGATTTATTTTCTGTCAAAGGTAATTTTCCAACTTGGTGATTTTGACCCAGTAGGTCCTTTCGTTTGCATAAAAAGTGTAGCACTTATCTGCACTCGATTTGATTTACACCAGTGTAGAGGAAGTGTAGTTTATCTACACCTGGTCAAAAAGGGATGTAGGTAAATTACACCTCATCTACACTGGTGTGAATTCAGTCAGCAAACGAGTACTAAAATCGAGTGTAGAAAAGTTCCACCCTTTTTATGCAAACGAAAGAACCTAGTGTTCATTTCACCTTTAGAACTTTGATGAGCTTAGATAAAAAAATAACATACATCTAATTTTCAGTTACCTTTAAATGTCGATTTTCATTTTCATATTACAATTCTCTCAATCGATGAGAAAAGGGTCCAGTTTTGTGATGCAGCTATTCAGTTTTCGCCGCAGCTTTCAAAACCATCTAACAGAGAAAAGGAACTAATACCGATTTCCTTGTTTTTTTGTTTATAAAATATAATATTTTATTAAAATTCGAGGCATTATTTTCTATTCGTTATTATCGTATGTAATAATTGGATATGCTGGTATGATGAGCTCTCTTAATTTTGGCATGTTGATATGGTGGAATTGGATGTCAGTAAATGCGAAGCATAATAATTTTATGGCATTTTGATAGTCTGGTTCCTTCCATCCAGCCATGAGAAATTAGCCTCGAATATATGTATGCTCATGACCTTTGCTATCTATTCTGATTTGATCGTGATAATCTAAGAGAGACGTGAAAAATGCATGCACATACGAAATTAAAAAAAAATATGTCACTTTTTTGTGTATTGATATTTTTCTGAAAGAATATTTGTGAAGGAAACAATGGTATTATTGTGAAGAATGATAAAAAAGAATAAAGATTATTCTGGTACTCAATTCGGGGTTGACAATACAATAAAAAGATAATAAAATCGGCATCATTGAAAAATATTTACCATATGGAAAAATCGGAATAGGAGTTCCAAAGCACGACACTCTTACTACGGCCTTGGCAGACAAAAAGGCCCGAGATATTGACTATCTCTCTCGGCTTGCTCGTATCTATTGCTGTGCGCTTTCCATTTTGAGTATAGTTCAGTGAGTAGGACACGGTAGTTCGAAAACTCAGAATGGGAGGTATTCACACAGCCCGCGCTTGTCCGAACGAGCTGTTCTTGATAATTCAACGAGACCTCTCTAATGTGCACCGACATGGCGCCCTCATTATATAAAATTGCAATTTCTACTGCATCTATAGTAGGTAATACTCTCTCAAATGAAAGAACTACGCCAAAGGAGGAGACGAACAACCTGGGTGAATACTTTTCTGAAAAGAAGAAACTATACCCAGCTGCTAGATGACTGAAGAGCGGACGAAACTAAACTTTTTTGAAATTTCTGCCGCATATCATTATCGGACTTCAATATATCAGGTACTCGCCAAAATTGAGGAAAAAGTGTCAAAAAAGGAAACCAATTATCGAGAGAGAATTCCAGCGTCGGTTAGACTGGCACTAACACTTCGATTTTTGGCTACAAGAGATTCTCATGGAAGTCTCATGTACCTTTTCCGAATTTCAAAACCATCAATATCGAAAATTATTACCAAAGTCTGTGAAGCCATTGTGAATGGACTCCATTTCAAACGAATTAATTTGTAATTATGAAATCACGATTCAAGAGATCCCACCAAAATTCAAAAACAAATTAAATACCACGACCAAATAACTTATCACGGTCCACAGGTGTTTTTGATGATATGATGCCAGATGTGGGAAGGAAATCCGAAGGGTAAGAAAAAAAAAAATATTCCTTCTCCAGAAACTCGTAAAGTATAAATGAGCAAAACGAACGGACTGATGAGCAAAATGGAGCAGAACGAGGGCTTTCGATCGAAACCAATATCAGAAAGATCCGTTGAGGTGCTCTGCTAGTGTAATATTACACGAGCAGGGCACTTTTTATTATCTATAACTCGGTAACGGTGAGTGGTAGAGAAAAAATAGTTGCTGATTTGAAAAGAGCAGAACGAGAGCAAAACGCAGATATCCCACAAGCTAGGGAGAAAAAAAAAATTTTTCTCCCCAAAAAGTCGTAAAGTATAAATGAGCAAAACGAACGGACTGGTGAGCCAAACGGAGCAAAACGAGAACTTTCGAATGATACCAATATCGGAAAGATCCGTTGAGGTGCCCTGCTGTTGTAATATTACACAACTTTGAATTGTCTATAGCTCATTGTATATATACAATGAGCTGCTCACCTATAGGTGAGCAAAATAAACTGAGTGGTGAGCAAAACGGGGCAAAATGAGAGCAAAACGAGGGCATAAAAATCGTAAAAATTCTTTGAGGTGCCTTCTAGTGTTACGAAAGCGCTGGCGGGCCACACAAAAAAATCCATATATAATCCCGACTTGCTAAGTCAGAATTCTGAATTACAAGTCAGAATTCTGAGATGCAAAACAGTAGTGGGGCTAGAATTGGTCGAATGACATTTGCTTTGTTGCATTCGATTGTTGCCGAATCATGTGAGCAAAATGCCCTCAGTAGAACAGATTTGTCTCATTTAAGGCATGTATAGGCACATTTGGACCCTTAACCTACGCCTACGCTATCTCTTTTCTTTCAAAAGTTTTAACGGTCGTTATTGATTCTGACAAGCTCACAGAGCTTCTGAGGGGATCGTCGTTACCTACGGGGAATCAGGATGATATGATTGTTTGGAAATCTTCCAAATTTTATAAAATCATAATTTTTGGTAGGTTCGACTCAAAAATGAAATAATTTATTTTCTCTTTTATTTTCTTTTGTTACGCGTTCGCGGAGCACCTGTCAATCTCTGCGAACAACTGCGAGGGCGAGGGGTCAGGAAATGT
This sequence comes from Coccinella septempunctata, assembly GCF_907165205.1. Classification (NCBI taxonomy): domain Eukaryota; kingdom Metazoa; phylum Arthropoda; class Insecta; order Coleoptera; family Coccinellidae; genus Coccinella; species Coccinella septempunctata. The sequence continues at coordinate 29,666,786 of NC_058189.1, read as the reverse complement.
GATTGTGCGCGATCAGTACCTAATTAACCGTCATCGCTGCAATATCGCATAATTTTCGCCGCATTTTTATTTTCCGAACTTGGGCTTCAATCAAGAGTCAAAATTTTCCATTGAGTTACTTCGTGTACCATAGCCAATTATTCAGTGCACTGAAGACGCTTCGACCGTGGCAGACTCAAGGAGTGAAGACTGAAATTCATTCAGGTGAGCAGTTGTTATCCTTCGAATTTGTTGGATATGTGCTACCGACGTTCAAATCAATAAACTTTATCTTAAATACTTTCTTTCCTACAATTACAATAATAATATATCTGTTGCATCCATATATGCTCGTATAGGGTGACAATAAGTCGATCGCTTCTTCGTGTTTTGATACGATTTCCGAAGGCCTCTCGCGGGCACTTTATAGGGATTACTAAGGACTAACGACCAGTTTCATAATCAAACTTAAAGCCCCTTCAATTTTGAAGCTTTCCTTCAACCCTACCGAAACTGACACTAAACGACACTTAAAGTAAATTTTCTTCCAAAAACAATTTCAATTTGAATTTATTAAAACAACCAGTTTTATCAGTAAAAACATCTGGAAATTTCAATTTCAATTTCTCTATCCATGTATTATTATTAGCTATGTGATTTACAGCTTGAAATTTTATATTGAAAGCAGATATGAAATCACGACCCAAGATTGCAACAGAACTTTCTTTGATAACACAAAATTCTATAAATTTGATTCCATTATTGTACTTAACTTCGATATTTATGTTTTCAAGGGAAGAAATTTTTCCTCCTGTGAAATTTATCAGGGTAATTCTAGTAGGATTCAATGTATAATTGTTAAAATATTTTTGATAAACTGAATATGGTAAACAAGAAACTGCAGCGCCAGAATCTAATTCTTAAATAAATAACTCATTATTCAAAAGAACTTCCATTGTCATTGGATTCGAAATATTTGATTTTACAGTAAATATTGGAAATTCTTCTATATCACAATTTTCATTTGATTGATCAAGTTGTACATTATAAACTTTTTCTTTTTTATTCCACCTCTAGGTTTCTGGCAGGCACGACTGCGCTGGAACGCGCTTTTGCTGCGCTGCGTTGTTCCTCTCTGCGCGGAGGAGTCCCTTGTACCCGTGAGATTTCCCGAGGTTCTTCTTTGATAAATGATGGATCGGCATTTTCATTTTGATTTCTCCATGTAATTTCAGCTGCTGTAGCCAAACTGACGGCCTCTTCGAATGTTGTCGTAGCCCGACACTCACTCAACATTTTGTCTGTCTTGAATGTTCTCGTTCGGAGATTTTCTTGCCGCATAAAACTGGCATCTTTCAGCAAAATCGTTGGTTTTCCTACAGTAGTACTCGTTCAACAATTCAACGACTTCCTCGTAGCCATTTTCTTGTGGTTTTCTTGGCACGCAAAGATTTCGTAGAAGGATGTATGCCTCTTGAGACAATCCATTTAACAGAATTGCACGTTTAATATTACTGTCTGTTATTGTATTCGCCACGAAAAACTGTTCGAGACGATTGATGTGCACAGTCCAGTCATGAATTTTTGGATCAAATTCTAATTGCAGACCCACAGTTTTAGGAGTCGCCATGTTGATCACACACGTGTTGTCCCGAAAAATTTATTTCGATACACGGCACACGTTATCAATTTTTCTAATTTTATTGAGTTCGTTAATAATCCTCGTCGCCACTTGTAATGTCTTGAGGTTTTGAGAAGATCAAACACTCTGAAGGTGATCTCATTTATTTCCACATTTGACATTCAACCATATTACATACCATTTCTCAACTGGTTCGCGTTAACAATCTAAGTACGCTCCATGCAAAAATTACATGCGCACAAGAATAAAGTGCGTACATTACAGAAATATTCAAGGTTGTTCAAGTCTCCTACCTCAACAAGTCTCCCAGACTCCCCCAACACATGAATCGTAAATGAAATATTTGCAAAATATATTTATAGATGCTGAGATGCAAGTCAGAATTCTGACTTGCAACTCCGAATTCTGAGATACAAGTCAGAATTCCGACTTGCGTGTCGGAATTATGAGATACAAGTCGGAATTCCGACTTGTGAGTCGGAATTTTCAGATGCAAGGGAGGAGGAGGGCTAAAATAAGTCTAATGACTTTTGTTTTTTGCATTTGATCCGTGAATGTGTTTTTGGCTTCTTGGAGGAATTTTGAATGAATGAAATGATATTCTATTTTGCTCTTCGATTGCACTATAGCTGAGCTGTCCCAGAGCTTCGTATTTTTGTACTCCCGAGAATTATGCTTCTGGGAACTTTTCAAAACCTTTCTTAGTGCTTAGTGATACGAGAACTTTATCGAAATTCCTACATCCAGTTTCATAATCAAAGTCACTTTAAGTTTCGTTTAGTGTCAGTTTCGGTAGGGTTAAAGGAAAGCTTTAAAATTGAAACGGCTTTAAGTTTGATTATGAAACTGGTCGTTAGTCCTTAGTAATCCCTATAAAGTGCTCGCGAGAGGCCTTCGGAAATCTTATCAAAACACGAAGAAGCGATCGACTTATTGTCACCCTAGAAGCATATATGGATGCAACAGATATATTATCATATTATGCTGATTCCCCGTAGGTAACGACGAACCCCTCAGAAGCTCTGTGAGCTATTCAGAATCAATAACGACCGTTGAAACTTTTGAAAGAAAAGAGATAGGGTAGGCGTAGGTTAAGGGTCCAAATGTGCCTATACATGCCTTAAATGAGACAAATCTGTTCTACAGAGGGCATTTTGCTCACATGATTCGGCAACAATCGAATGCAACAAAGCAAATGTCATTCGACCAATTCTAGCCCCACTACTGTCTTGCATCTCAGAATTCTGACTTGTATCCCAGAATTCTGAGTTATAAGTCGGAATTCCGAATTGCAAGTCAGAATTTTGAGTTGCAAGTCGGAATTCTTAGACACAAGTCGGAATTCCGACTTGTAAGTCGGAATTCTGAGTTACAAGTCAGAATTCTGGGATACAAGTCAGAATTCTGAGATGCAAGACAGTAGTGGGGGCATTATAACTTTATCTAATATATAAAATTCTCGTGTCATAGTTTTCGTTACCATACTCCTCCGAAACGGCTTGACCGATTTTGATGAAATTTTTTGTGCTTATCCGGTATCTATGAGAATCGGCTAACATCTATTTTTCATCCCCCTAAATGTTAGGGGTAGTCCACCCCTAAATTTTTTATTTCATTTTTTGGACAAAATATTCAATTTCTATTTTTTTATGATACAACATACAAATATACATACAATCCTCAATTTTCACCCTTCTTCGATCAACCCTTATTTTTTAATAGCCATTTTAGTAATTTAGGAAATTATTCATATGGCAAAACAACGTTTGCCGGGTCAGCTATCTATGAGAATCGGCCAACATCTATTTTTCATCCCCCTAAATGTTAGGGGTAGTCCACCCCTAAATTTTTTATTTCATTTTTCAAACAAAATTTTTAATTTCTATTTTTTTATGATACATACATAATACAACATACAAAAGGAAATTATTTATATGGCAAAACAACGTTTGCCGGGTCAGCTATCTATGAGAATCGGCCAACATCTATTTTTCATCCCCCTAAATGTTAGGGGTAGTCCACCCCTAAATTTTTTATTTCATTCTTTGGACAAAATTTTTAATTTCTATTTTTTTATGATACAACATACAAAAATACATACAATACTCAATTTTCACCCTTCTACGATCAACCCTTATTTTTTAATAGCCATTATAGTAATTCATCATTAGGAAATTATTTATATGGCAAAACAACGTTTGCCGGGTCATCTAGTACGGTATATAATGTGCACCAGGAAATCTTCAGAGAATTATGGATCAACTTTTGGTAATATGGAAGATGTTTGCGTATTTCTTGACGATATACTTATAACGGGTAAAGATTTTAAATCTCATGTAGAAAATTCAGAAAAAGCTTTGCAAATATTACAGGATTGCGGTTTAACGATAAAAATGGAAAAATGTACCTTCTTTTCAGATTCCGTTTCGTATTTAGGATTCGAAATTAGTCAGCAAGGGTTACATAAATCTAAAAAGAAGTTGAAGGCTATAAAAAATATTCCAATTCCTCAGAATGTATCACAAATTTGTTCATTCATCGGGGCAATAAATTATTATAATAGGTTCATTCCGAATGTACCAACAGTATTACATCCACTTTATAATTTGATAAATAATAATTCAAATTGGAATTGGAATCAAGAATGTCAGAATTCGTTTGATACGGTCAAAGAAATATTGCAGTCGGATAACTTTCTGGTTCATTTCAATCCAGAGCTTCCACTGAATTCAACAGTGGATGATGCATCAGACTATGGAGTCGGCGCAGTTCGGTCGCATATTTTTGAAAACGGTGTGGAAAGACCAATTTGTTTTGCTTCGAAAACTCTGAACGATCAACAAAAAAGGTGGAGTCTGATAGATAAGGAAGCATATAGTATAATTTTTGGAGTGAAAAGGTATTATCAGTTCTTATACGGTCATGAATTCACGTTGGTTACTGATAATAAAGCCCTGGTTTCAATATTTGGTCCTAAGAAGGGGATTCCTATCATGGCAGCAAATAGACTACAAAGATATGCTTGTTTTTTGAGCGGATTTGATTTCGAAATTAAATATGTTACATCCAGTAAGAACATTGCTGATTTTTTGTAACGATTACCATTGAATACGATGGATTCAGAGATTAACAAAGATTTATACGGAATAAATTATGTTAGCGGTTGTAAGGAGATAGAAATAGATTTGAAAAGAATTGAAAATGAAACACAAAGAGATGAAATTTTATCCAAAGTTTATAGATATACATTGTCAGGTTGGCCGAAAGAAGCGGCTAATATTCATTTGAAACCCTTCTTAAGAAGACAGTACGAAATATCTATAGTAAATAATGTTTTAAAGTGGGGGCATAGAGTCATTATTCCGGGATATCTCCAAAAGGAAGTTCTAAAAAAGTTGCATAATTGTCACACGGGAATAGTAAAAACAAAGTCATTAGCAAGATCTTATGTTTGGTGGCCCTGTCTCAACAAAGACATCGAAATAATGTGTAAATCATGTACGGTCTGTCAATAAGTACAGAGAAACCCTAACAAAGGACAGTTACAATCCTGGCCTATATCTAATGAAGTATGGGAAAGAGTGCATATAGACTTTTAAGGTCCCATAATGGGTAAATATTGTTTAATTGTCTTAGACTCATTTTCGAAATGGTTGGAGGTTTTTGTAATGAATAGTATTACAACAAGTCACACAATAGAAAAATTAACCGAAATTTTTTCTCGTTTTGGTATACCTAAGATATTAGTGTCTGATAATGGACGTCAGTTAGTTTCGGAGGAATTTGAAAACTTTTTGACATAAAATGGTTTGGAATACTCGCATATAACTTCACCTCCCTACCATGCAGCTTCATAAATGAGATGCAAAATCGTAACAGTAACTTCGATATGAATCGTTCACTCTGTAGGTTACTGATGACTTATAGAATAACTGAACATTGTTCAACGAGTGAATCCCCCTCACGTTTGTTTTTGGAAGACAGACAGAAAAATTTTGAAAAACCACCTAAAGACATTGTAACTGTAAAAAATAATAATAATAAAGAAAATCTCAGAGTAATAACTTAAAATATTTTAGAGGAGGAAGGAGAGAGAGATTCACCTTGGGGCAATGTGTCTATGCGAAGGACTTTAGAAATGTAACCAAACCAAATTGGGTAGTTGGTCATATAATAAAAATTTTAGTAATAATGTGTATTTGGTGAAAGTTCACAACACAGATTTGGTTTGGAAAAGACATCAAAATCAATTGGTCAGTTGTGATACACCCAATGTCGGAGATATAGATTCTAGTTTCGACTATAACGATGAACTTGCCAATGATTCTTATGATCATTGTAATAATGATGTTGCGAATGAGCATTGTTTGGAAAATGGTGTCAGTGATGATTTTCTGAGCGATTTTGACGGTAGAATGATTAAGGAAGGATATAGGGCTCAGAAAGTGACACCACAACGCACATCATTGCTGGTACAGAATAGAAGATTGAGAAAGTCGCCAGATAGGTGGCGTTATTGATTCTAATTTTGTAATTAATTGTTTTATAATGTAAAATAGATTTGTTGGGAAATAACTAAATAAGGAGGGGACAGTGTAATGTACGCACTTTATTCTTGTGCGCATGTAATTGTTGCATGGAGCGTACTTAGATTGTTAACGCGAACCAGTTGAGAAATGGTTTGCAATATGACCGAATGTCAAATTTGGAAATAAATGAGATCACCCTCAGAGTGTTTAATCTTCTCAAGACATTACAATTTCAATTCAAATTTCGCGCTACCGGTATCGGAAATAGCTTGTGACATACTCGTAACAAGCCATAATTAGTGGCGGCTTCAGTTTGGCCGCCATCAGACCAGTTCGGGAGTGAGAGGGTTGAACGTGATTTGTTCTTAGGAAGTAAAAAATGGAATGATTTTTGTTTGTTACACCGTCTGAAAAGTTCAATAGGTGTGTGGTATTATTTAGTTTTATTGCTTTCATTGATTAATATTGTTTACAAACGATGAGCCTTTATTCAATAATAGTTGTAAAAGATTCAAGAAAACATCTGTTGAATAGAATAAAAGGGAGTGCGGGGGACTTGACCCATGCTATGGTCAGGAGATATAATCAGTGGTCCAAGTTTCCCGCACTGAGCTTATATAATTCAAAAAAAAAGGAAATTGAATTATAGAAATAAATATAATGAAATTTACAAAAGTAAAAAACTCATTTCTCGGAAATGAGTGAGAGGGACTCTGAAATAGAAAATATGTATTTCATACGCTGATACATCAGATGATCAAAACTGATAGGAAACCGTTGGTCATTGGAAATTGTTTTCTTTAAATGTTTTTCTTGATAAGCAAACTTATGGTCAAGTCTCTCTCGACCTCTGTTCAACTCCCCCATAGATTGGGTAGACATGAGCCAATTTACAGTTCCTAAAAAAAGAATTGCTGTACTCAAAATATTCATCTCACCATCACTCTACTAAAATCTGTCGTTACCTATTTGGGCATGATATCTTCATGCAAAAAAATGAGTTGTTACCATTTACAGATACAACTTAAGTGGCTTCAGAGTGAATGAGTGAAAAGGGGTTCTACTCTCCCGGACTGCCCACACATATTTCAAAACAGCGATTCTTAGTTTGAATTTTTTTTTCAGAGAATTATCGAATCTTACATTGACAAAAGGGTAGGGACAACCTACGGCCCACCAGCTGGTAAAACACTCAGTGTGTTTATAGACGACATCAATATGCCAGTGATAAATGATTGGGGCGATCAAATCACCAATGAGATTGTGCGACAACTAATGGAATGTGGTGGTGAGAATAACACATCTTTATTTCACTACATACATCATTGAACTGAAAATATTCGGTTTACGTTGATTTTTGAGCAGCGAATGTTATAAATCGTCTTAACGCAGTAAAGAAATATTGCAAAACATGAAAAGCGGAAGTAGTTTCCCGAAATTTCGTCATTATTAGAAGATAATTAAGAGTGAAAATTCCCAATAATAACTTCATATATTAGGAGTAAAAATATGTTTCCGCCGTTTTTTGTCAAAAAATTATATTTTTTGAAAGAGCGGTAGTTTGCATTTAATCGAAGTATTGTCCATGGCTCAATCTCATCAATTGTATTCGGTAGAGAGTTCCACTACTTCCAGTGCTTGTTTTCGCTTACATGAAGCAACTCGTAAATTTTTGGCCTTCCACTGCGATCTTTGTCTTCTACGTCAAAATTTTTTAAAATTTTGAAACTACTCACTACATGTTCTCTTCACCCAAGGCAGCCTCATTGTATGCTTAGCGAACAATCGATACGGCTCAGTTGTAGTTTTTTTTAAATTAAACTAGTAAATTAAGTTTCCTGAACTGGGCCTATTTGGCTAAAATTTGTATATTTTCGAATGAAAAAAAAGTTATATGATGTTAATAATATGATCGGCTCATTTTGTTCTTGAATGTGCAACCTAATTTTCAAGCCGGTTATCTTCTGCGAATTCTGCGAAAGCCTCGTGCCATGCCATTTCTCCCAAAACGGCGGAAACTTATTTGTACTCCTAATACTTTCATACTTTCTTAAGATTTCCGTTCTATTTTTATCGCCCAAATTTTGATCGCACCTATTTCAGAACCACCTTGTATCACCAATTCTGGAGTTCGCTGGTCTAGTTTGTTCTGAGGGGTGAATGCAATAGTGTGCACCAAAAACAGAATTGAATGAGTTGTTAAACCACGACACGTGTTTCCCATCACAATAGCACCTGAAGATCCTATTGTGGTAGAGAAACACGTGTCGTGGTTTAACAACGCGGTTTTGTGAAAATCATATAATTCTGTTGTAGTTCAATTATGAATTTTCATTAAGTATCGGTCACATCACTTCAATATCGAAAGTTTGCAACCTAAACGGTACACTTTTGGATTCACAGTCACCTTATTTTTTTCCAATAAGGGATTAGGAGGTATTGGGAATTCAAATGTACAGTGACTATATAGTCACTGTATTCAAATGCAGATTGCAGCGACATGGTGATGACAGTTCAAACTGAAAAGTTAGGCCCGGCGCAAATAGAAACGCAGGTTGGTGAGGTGACGCAGGGTGACGCAGCTTTTTCCTGCGATGCACGTACTATCTGACAAGTCACTGTCACGCTTTATTTGCGCAGTATTGGTCTTTTCTATGTTTTACAAAAACTCACTCTGCGTCACCTCACTAACCTGCGTTTCTATTTGCGCCGGGCCTTAATGCAGTCATTGTCATTCTTGAAGGGGATTTGGAGATTTTCGTCAAATGAATCCTTTTTTTTTCAGTTTATAGTTGTTTTTGTCAATTTAGAAGATTGTTTGTCGAAGCTAGATTCAAGTGTGTTAATTATTATGAATTTTTAGGTCACTAAAAAATTCCGACTATGTTGTGAATCAGCTTATAAAAGAGAGCAATATTTTTTGAATCCGAACTTCTTTGCTCTTTACGCGACCATAAGGCCCGGCGCAAATAGAAACGCAGGTTAGTGAGGTGACGCAGGGTGACGCAGCTTTTTCCTGCGATGCACCCACTATCTGACAAGTCACTGTCACGCTTTATTTGCGCGGCCTTGGACTTTTCTATGTTTTACAAAAACTCACGCTGCGTCACCTCACTAACCTGCGTTTCTATTTGCGCCGGGCCTAATAGAAGGAAATTGATTATATGGAGAGCCACAACTATGATATCTTGCCTTCTCCATTATAAACAATGGCAAAAATTGCAACAAAAAACTTGTCCAGTTGAACTGGTAATCAGAAATGATTTTCTAAATGAATTTTGAATGTAATCGAAATTCATATAATATATCAACCTACAGGTGGAAAAAGTCCTCTCTAGGAGGAACAGATTTGTTTTTTGAGAAAATGCTTTCATTTTGAGGTTAAATATCCAGGTTTATTACTACATCTTCTATTCTTCGTAACTGATTTGAAATGTACAAAAACTTTACCATGCTAAAAGGACTAGATACATATGCCTAGGTCATTTCATCGTGGAAAAAAGTTATAACTGACATCTTCATAAGATAGTCGTAATAGAAGATTTGCTCAAAAAATGCAAATTATGAAAACTTCACTGAGCTTTCCACAAACATGGTATATTAACTTTTTATTTACAAAAATTGACACCAGGGGGTATCTCGCTTGCTTTGGAGTTCCCAAAAGTGGGCATACTTCCATTCAATCACACTTAACAATATTTCATCTAATGGGAAGGATGATTATATGGGAAGGTCATGGAACATATAGTGAAAAGTAATAGGTGAAAGGTAATAGGTGTGAGGATATATTCAATTCTTGAAAAGAACGATATTCCCAGGACATAAGGAGTCCTTTCCATTTTACAGCAACTGGTTCCATTGATTTCAAATATGTTTTGCTCAGTATTAAGTACATACAGAATCCATTCATGCGAGCAGAATACACACCGATACATTAGAATAAAATATCATCATTTCATTCAGGATTCTACAGTTTGGATAAACCGGGAGATTTCTCAACCGTTGTAGATGTTATGTTTTTGGCTGCTATGATTCATCCAGGTGGAGGAAGAAATGATATACCACATAGACTCAAAAGACAATTTTGCGTTTTCAACTGTACCCTGCCCAGCACAACTTCTATGGATTTGATCTTTCGTAAGTCGAATCCTTACTTAAATTACACAGTAAACATATATGTACCTATATTCTTTTGAATGTGAGCATATGTATGAGTTATTGCAGAGATTAGTGTAACGGGGTACCATACAGTTCGGCATATGATACAAAAAACTTAATTACATTGAAATAGGTATGTACATTGTTATTTACATTAAAAGAATTCTCTTTACTTAAGAGGTAGGTACTGAATTGTTGTACATATTAAAAATTCTTGTTTTGAATATTTTTCAATTGCTTCATTGTAGTACCTTGTGATGAACGACATTTTTAGTTTTTTTCCCGGTCGCGAGAATAAATAGGGCAGAAGGTTTGCCGACTCATGAACAGGCAATATATGTACAACTGGCCATGAGAAAAACAACTATTTTCTAGATTTGAGCAACACACACCCAAGGACTGGCCTTGCGATTTGTTAATTGTCATAGCACACGCACGACGAATGGGAAATTGGATTCTCTTAAACTCAAATGGCATATCTGTTGGGATCATCGGAATTCTGGGAATAAGAACTTCCTCACCTTTATACTTTCCTTTGAGTATCGTTTAAGGTGTTTCACCACTAAACGTGTTCCGTTGCATAAAAAATTATGCAAAAGGCTGTTTAACATTTCTCAACATAATGACAACTGATCCAACCTTCAGTTGTAAATTGTGTGATGGCAAACCTGGTAAATCCAATGAGTTCAAAAACTCAGTAGGATAATTTGTAGTTTCATTCTCGTTTGTTGCACTATCTATAGATTTAAAACAAAGCAGTGGACCAATAATTTCACTTTGAATGATCAAATTTAACTGATCAACATCTTTGTGCTTTGCCGCAAGAATGGCTCTTTCACTCAACCAATTCATGTTTTTGTGGTTGGCACTTATATTTGAAAATACGTTCCTTATGAGCTCATCCTTGGTTGATACAAAAGTGCAGAAATTTGAAGGAAATTATATCAGACCTGTTGATTGATCAACAGGAACACGGCCATTACCTATATCCAGCAATTCTGGCAGATGGATCACATTTGTTTGAACTAAGTGGTTTCAGGCATCTCTATCATACTCTCGTTCGCGTTCCACTCCTCTATTGAAAATGTCGTTAGTTCCACGAGGAGGCGATGGCATTCCTAACTTAACCAACAAACTGCCAGACATGAGATAACAAAGGTCTTCGATCAAAATCAAAGCCTGGTTATGGATCTCCGCATTCACCTCTAGATTAGGATTGCCTGATGTGGCACGAATACGATGTGATATGTCTTCTGACATATCGTCTTTGTACTTATTACACAGTTCACAAGGATTCTATGGAAAGCATTCCGAAATATTGATGACAAATAATGTGCGAATCTGGCTTCCAGATGCAGAAACAATTGCTTCAGCGATTGTTATATCCCAGTGACAATCGCTTTCAAGCAGATTGAGCTCTTGACATGCAGCACGAAATGTTGGATACACAACACAATTGACAGTTCGAAGAGACTTGAAAGATGTCAGCCCACGAACGTTCATCAGCAATAATCGCGAGTAGAAACATTCGTCATTTTTCGGATAAACTGTATAAATGTGACCAAGAGCATCAGTTGAACGCACATCTGGATGGTTGGGCACCACATTACCTTTGTCTTCGACGTTGAAATTTCTTTGAAGAAGCACTCCAAGTATAATAGCGTGGCATCTCAGAATAAAGTAAAGTTTGTGCAAATGGATAACTTTGGCATATGGAAAAAACTGGTCAATGTTGTCGCTGGAGGTGTTTCAGCACGTTGATCCATATTTGTAGAATTGAAATACACTCTTTGGCCTTGAATGTTTTCGAAAGAAGTGGTGAATAAGGAATAATCCAAGTATTATCGACTATAACACTTTGAACATTTTCCATTAACTATGCATGGTGATTGGGGATTGATGATGCCACATGGTCCATCTTTGTAGTTCCTCATTTGGATGTTGTTTGGCTTTGTCGAATATCATTTCTGCTTTTCTCTTCATAAATTTTGTTACTGGTTCCCATTCCAAGTCCTTGTAGATTTGTTTGTTCCTAACAAACCAGGGTACATCCATCGCCATTCTAAGGAGTTCATTCTCAGTGGCCTGTATTCTCTTGATGTGGGTCTAGGCTGCGAAGCCCCATGCCGCCGATCCATATGTTAGTTGTAGTCGCGCGATAGTTTTAATCATCGTCAACTTGATGTTCTTATTCATACGACGTCTTCGGCCTATAAGTGGATAAAGTCTACTCATTGTCGCTTTTGTTTTATCGACTGCACATTTGATGTGGTTTCTCCATATTAGTCCTTTGTCAAGCTTCACTCCTTGGTATGTTTCTTCATTTTCCCATTCAATCTCTTCCCCATCAACTTCAAGGTTTTCTTCCATCCTCAATCTTCTCTTTTGCAGTAATATTGCTTGAGTTTTTCTTCCATTGATTTGGATTTTCCATTTGATGCACCATTTGAGTATTTCATATATGGCTTTCTGCAGTCTATGGTTGGAATGATTTCGGTTTCCGATGGTTCCATGATCAGTTCTTCGTTTGCCTCCACTTCTTCTTCTAGATCCTCAATGCCATCATCATTTCTGTCGTTTATTCTGGCTTCTCTCTCAATCGAGTCGACATTCCGTTTGCTCCATGCAGTGGAGGTATAACTGTCCGTTCTCGTCGTAAGCGTTTTTGCATTTTCCAAGCCGAGTGATCTATTGTATTCAGTTCCCTTAATCTCTGTTATTACACAGACATCTGTTATTACACAGTTCTGTTGAAGCATTTTTCAATATCTGACTATGCTTATTCAGTTTCACCTTGTGTTTTTTTTTTTGTTGTTCTGTAGATTTTTCTGAGTCTTCTGTTCTTTTTTATAAGTTCCTTTATATCCCTTGGCGTATCTCCATGTGAATGTTTCGAAATTGGTTTCCTTATTCTCTTGGTGCTTTCTTCATAGGCTTCTTTTATTCGATTTTGAAATTTTTCAACTGCTTCATCTTATTCATCCCGGGTGTTCATTTGGGGAATTTCCGTGATTTTCTCTTGAAATAAATTCTTATTATTATCATCACAATAAATTCTTATATTTCTCCCAGTCTGTGCGATCCTTGGTTTGTTTGGCCATGTCCCATTAGGAATTCTATGGGATTGTGGTCTGAAGTTCCGTATTTTATTGTATCAATGCTGATTTCTTCAGTGAAGTCCTTCATTACGACAATGTCCAGTACATCGGGTAGTCCATTTACTCTTGGTATGTAGGTCGGTATATCAGGTCCTATCACAACTGCATTAAGTTTTTCAGCATAATTCTTCAGTCTTCTTCTGTTGGTATTTTCCACCTTACTGTTCCATTCCTGCGATTTGCAGTTAAGATCATCAATTAAGATTTTCGGGTGTCTTCCTTCTAGTAGCATTTTTGGATCCTCTTCCAGCATGTACTTATCCGATGATTTATAAGTCGAAATAATCTTCACTTGTCCTCGATTGGTATTCACAATAATCGATATTGCTTCTACTTATTGACCATTGAATATTTGGTCGAAATGGTGATCCATATTCCTTCTAACCAGTATAGCAACGGCACCTGTGCTGTTAGGTCTATCATTTCTGTAGATATCGTAATTGGGAAATGCTATCCGAACGTTGGGGTAAAGATTTTTTTCTTGAAGAGCTATGACATCCGGTCTCTTCTCTTCAATCAGTTCTTCCAATTTTGGTCTGCGGGCTCTCAATCCTTCGACGTTCCAAGAGACGATTATGAGATTGTTCTTTATCGTCGTATCATCCATTAAATATTCTTAATAATTTGCTGCATCTTCTACTCAATCTCTTTCTCCAGATTCTGCATCATTGTGCTGAGGAGGTTTTTCGTGAACTTACCCAGTTTCTCAGCGATTCCAGAAATTCCTTTCCTGGTTTTGGCTTTTTTGACGGTTTTTGCCTTTTTCGTCTTTTTCTATGGTTTCTTCGTCTCTTTGACTGCTTTGGTTGCAGTTTCCTGGGGTTTCTTCACTTCCGAAGAGTTTTGGGCTGGCTTCGGAGCATTTTGTGTTGTCCTCGAGCTGGTTCGATTTGATCTTGGAGATCTCTTGGTCTTTTTAGTGACCAATTTCCATTCGCTACATCCCTTGTAGCTGGCTGGATGTCCTTGCTCTCCACAGAGAACACAAGAAGCATTTCTCTCCTCATTCTCCCTGGTGAGCGTGCACTCCTTAATGCTGTGATTTGCCGAGCATTTCACGCACCTCCATGGAAAAGTGCACTTACTTTGGGCATGTTCATATCGCTGACAGCGATAACATTGTCCAGGCCCGGTCGTCCTTCTCTTAGGTTCAACAACACAGTTCATGTTGTAGAGCCTTCTCACCTCGAAGATATCCTTATTCTGGGTTTTAACCAGCAATAAGGGCATCGGCCTCTTCGTTATATTTGAGGACATCCTCATTGTTGGAAGTAGATTAAGTTATTATTGAAAATATCATTACATCATTGAATTTGATAGTTAATATGAAAATAAATTTTTTTTAGAGTTGTCAATATAGAAAAATAAAAGTCACTTTTGGAAAACTAATAAGTTGTTCAATTCTAAGTTTTCAAGAGGTAGATAAGTGAAGATATAACATGTGTTGATTGTTGGTATTTCTGTTACCTCCGATTGTATCAGATGGCTATATTCAGTCCAATCGGTGTATTCTATTGTTTGCATTAGTTCTCTTCTTGGCCCTTCTCCTATTGTTAATTCGATGGGGTTGTGGTGAGAGGTTCCGTCCCACAAGGTCTCTATCGAGAATTCTCTGGTGATATTTTTCATAATTGCGATATCAATTATATCTGGTAATCCATTTCCGAATGCTAGGTACGTTGGTTCTTCAGGTCCAATAACGATAGCTTCATGTTTTTCAGCGAGATCTTTCAGTTTTCTGCCATTTCTGTTTTCCATCCTGCTGTTCCATTCTGGAGATTTGCAATTAAAATCTCCGATGCAGATTTTCGGGTTTGTTCCATCTAGTAAGTTTTGATTTCTTCTTCCAATAAGTTATTTGGGGGTCTTTTATATGCCGATATGACTTCGACTCTTTGTCGATTTATTTCAGCAACAATCGTCAGTGTTTCTATTTGTGACTCGTCAGATCTTCCTTTAAAATAGTGTTTCCGATCTCGTCTAACCAGTTAGGCAACACCTCCCCCAGTGTTTGCGATTCTGTCACATCTATATATCTCATAATTCATTATGTTCAATCGCGTATTTGGTTGTATTCTTGTTTTTTGTAAGGCTATTATATCAGGTTTTCTCTCTGATATTATTTCTTCTATCTCGGATTTACGAGTTCTGACCCCGTTTATGTTTCAGGAGACTATTTTAAGGGAATTTTTCCTAGTTTTTTGTTCCATTATTTCAGTGTATTGAACATTTCTTGGAGTTTTTTCTCCATCTCTCTTTCAATTTCCAACATGATTTTGTTGAACATTTTTTCAGTAAAAGTGTTTAAGTCGTCGACGGAATTAGAGACTTTTCTGTGTTCTTTTGTTTTGTTGATCGTAGGTTTAGCTTGGGGCATTTTCTGTTGCTCCTTCTTCTGTTCAGGTTTAGGTACTTCTTTTTTGTCGTCTACGTTGGAGAGGATGGGCTTCTTTTTCTCCTGGACTTTTCGAGGAATCGTGCTCTGCTGAGCCGATTTCTGGCCTGTTTTCTTCTTCCTTGTCACTAATTCGAATTCGCTACATCCTTCGTAGCTTGCTGGATGACCTTCTTCGCCGCACAGAACGCATGTGGCATTTCTCTCCTCACCTTTTCTGGTAAGTTCGCAATCTTTTGTGCAATGATTGCCCAAACATTTAACGCATCTATATGGAAAAGAGCACTTGTTTTGGGCATGTCCATACCTCTGGCATCTGAAGCATTGACTTGGATTTTCTGCCCTTCTTTTTGATTCCACAACAATGCAGAGATTGTAGAGGCGTCTTATTTCGAAAATCTCCTTTCTCTGAGTTTTGACCAGGTATAAGGGTATTAACTTTTTGATTTTATTGGATGTCGTTCTGGACACCTCGGCGTCATGGATTCCTTGGACTTGGACTAGATCATTTTTGATTATATCTAGGTCAGCAACTATTGGGAGATGCCTGCGTGACTGCGTAGATCTTTTTCTCTTCCTCCATCTGGTAGGTAAAGTACTCCTTACCAATCTGGTCAAAATATTTCGTAATGTTTCTGTAGTCGTCCACAGTCGAAGCTTCGATCCTAATTCCGTCTTTTACGACGGTTGCTCTGTTGAAGCTGAATTTCTTCTTGTAGAGAGCTTTCGAGATCTCTACCCAGTCGGCTGTACCCATCGTCATGATGGGTGGAATTTTATCTTTTTTAGGTAACTCGGTTGCTTTTTTGCGGTCTCTTCGTCTGAAGATAAACTTTCTTTACGCGCGCGTTTTGTGGGTTTTTGCAACTTGAGTTGCAAAATTTTTCTTCTTTTCCGGTTCTGGGGCTACTTCCTGTTTGGAGGAATTTTTGGGAACCGCTACTGGCTTTACAATTTCTGCAAATGGGGGGGATTCCTTTGCCGTAATCTGTTCAGCAATTTCAGCAAAACTAGGAGAATGAGGCGCTTTATTCTTATTAACTTCCTTTCTCAAGAGGCGTATCTCCCCGACCAACTGAGCCACGGTTTCAGTTAGTTTATTAATTTGAGCCTTCAACTGCCCATTCTCTTCTTTTAGCCTTACAAGCTCCTCTACTTCTCCATCGCTGAAGTCTTCGGTGTCCGTAGCTTCCCTGTAGGAAATCTCAATGTCTGAGACCTCCGAAATGGCTTTTTGTCGGTATTAAACTATGAGGTATTTCTAAATAAAAATGAAATATTTGAAATCCTCACTACAATATTACTATAAAGCTATGTGGTTATATATTTTCTATATTAAAAAAAATAAATCGACTCACCAATGATATCCGTGGAACCATCGATCAACGATCTGGACTCATATATCTATTATATTCTATATCAATAATGGGACTTCGAAAATTGAAGCCAGCCCGTGGCCGGAATCGACTTCTGCGCATGTGCAGAAATATTAAGAATAAAAATACCGGATTAGCTCTGTCTCTTTCTGATACATCGTTTTATGAACTGACAGGAATGAAATGATTTTACTTCACAACCATTCGAATATTTTCGACCTTAACCTAACAATATGTGAATCAGGTTTGCATTACTTAGTAATTTGTATTTCATCGTTGATTTCTAATAATAAGAAGTCAAAAATCATGAAACTTCATCATTTTGCAACACTAGATGCTCGGATTCATAACAATAGTGAAATATTATGTGTTTTCCACAGAAAACCTGCGGAGTGCGGAGATTAACAAAAGTGATGTTGAATCAACAAGAATTGTAGGACTCTGAATACATTTTTATAGGTTGTTCACTATCGTATATTATCTGCATTGTATATAGATAAGTCTGTTATAGTCTTGAAATTCAGTTGGGAGTTGAGATAATACTTCTAGTTCAATTTATGATTGTTTTTTCAGCACTGAAAAAGTGAAACATCTACATCGACATCTATATCTATAAAGCTCAACTGTAGTTAATATCTACCAGTTTCTCATCTTCTAAATATTTTTATTGCCAAGTTGAGTATTGAATTGATTCTATTGAAGCATGGCTCTGTTAATGAGCACTCTGTACTTTTATATGTAATATAACTACATATTACAAACCCATTAGGGACTGAATTTATTAATTTGCAGGAAATGAAATGAAATGCATCTATTTCTACTTGGAATAATACTATGAGCAATAATTGATCAATTTTCGAGTTCAACTGTTCGCCATTTTCAAAATGGCGGCCGTTCCATATATGGAACACTAGTCCTTTGGGGGGAGAAATGAAATTTAGTTAGGAGACATAACTTTTATTCAGTATATAATAAAATACTGCAATTCGACATTTTATTTTGTGTGAAAATGTACGAAACAGTCAACGCATAATCCAACGTCGCATTTTGGACACTGGGTGCGAACAGAGCTACCAGTGTGACACGATCCAACACATCGCCTACGTTTATTATTTGGAACATACTCAACAAAATGATCTCTTCCGTCGAGGCGAACATCTGGTAATATTTTAGAATTCATTGACCTTCCTGCCGATTTCGGTAAATTATGAAATTTCTTCAGGTAGGCCTGTACAATTTGTATCCTGAAAATCAGCTGGGTTGTTTCAGGGTGATGCATTTTGTAGATCACCCAAGCATTTTGAACAGCTGCATCTATGAGCCATGTAAAAATTGGCCACCACCACTTTTTACCTCTTATAGCAATTCTATAAACATTTATGTTTGCATCCATCTGATCAGCCCCTCCCATGAACTCGTTGTACTGCCCTATACAGAGAGGTCTTTTTATAGTGATCTTCGTTTTTGCGGCCGCTGAGTACCTTTGCGCGTTAGACAGAGGATGAACAGAGTGTATAGTCGACGCAACCGTTACAACTGAATTATCCATCCATCTGGCAACCACAATTGGAACATCATCATGGACACACAGGGCATAGTCGAATTCACCTCTTTTTTTTTTCTTCATTTCCTTTACACTCGTTATTGGACAGTCACGAGCAATCCTATTTTCTCTTACGGTTCCAGTACCATTCTAACCCCTTTTCTTGAGATACGACAGGAATTTCACAGATGTGAATAAGTTATCAAAATAAAATTGATATGGCAAACGTTTTATGTCTTCTGGTAGGTCGTCAATGAGTTGAATGTGTGGAGCAGTGGCTTTGCCATATTCTTTTTGATGAGTTGGGTTAGAATTAGGTATCGCTCCTTGGTATATTTCGAAGTTGATCAGATAACCATTTTTCGAATTCATACACCAACATTTGTACCCGAAACGTATGGGCTTTCCCCGGATGAACTGCTTACACCCATGTCGACCATAATATTCTATCATACTTTCATCATAGGAAATCTGTAAAGAGGGTATGAAATGTGTCAGAAAATTATCTTTCATTTTTCTGATAAAGGGTCGTAATTTGGTCATTCTGTCTGAAGGATCAAGTTGCGAGTTATCTGCACAATGTAAAAACCTCATGATCTCAATAAACCTATCACGTCTCATAGCTTTATACACAGCAATATTTCGGAGATCATCACCTGAATCCCAATAGCTTTTTTTTGAAGGTTTTTTTATCATATCCTGATACAATCAGTATTGCCAGAAAGCATCTTATTTCGTCATCAGTAATAATAGAGATTTTGCAGTTCTTCATAGCCGCATATTTGTTACTTTCTTCTGCTAAAAACTTCACAATATCATCCGTAATAAAGCATTCAAATATGTCGATTGAAGTCATATTGCTATATTTTGAAACATCACATTCAGGAAATAGAACAGCTGAGGTACAAGGAAGGTCCTTTTTTTGTGTCCATCTTCTCTGCTCAGATTTTTGCGAAAGTTTGGATATTGACGCAATAATTAATAAAGGGACGTCGTCTGGAATCTCTTCTTCGTCACCATCTTCATCATCATCCAACATATAAAAGTTCCCTAATCTTGAACCACTTTCCATGAGAATTTCAGCACTTGCAACCAGTTGTTTTCCGGATAGATTATCCAATAATCCACCAGATTCTTCATCTGCAGAATCCTCGTCTGATAGTTCTCTAGGTTCTGGTGGTTCAATATAAACAGCTTGCACACCATCATTTGGCTCAAAATCGTCCCAGAATTCATTACTCTCGAATAAATCGGCAATATCCTGAACGGATAACCTATAAACAAATTCAGCATAGTATTAGTATCCTAAGAGACTAGGGTTCCATATAGGGAACACGATAAAGAACATCTAATCTAATCATATTTGAAATGTTTTCTTTGTTGGTTAT
The DNA here is from genome assembly GCF_907165205.1 of Coccinella septempunctata. NCBI lineage: Eukaryota > Metazoa > Arthropoda > Insecta > Coleoptera > Coccinellidae > Coccinella > Coccinella septempunctata. Next base: position 29,646,618 of record NC_058189.1, on the reverse strand, counting down.
GACTTGCAATATAATGGACATTATATACAATTTTCGAAACATTATTTACTTACAACAACAATTGAACGATTCGAAAAATATATATACTTACTTTTCCCGGCACGCCATTCTTCACGTTCACTGTAACAACGATAAATACAAACTGCTCTAAAACGAGACACAGATGTTTCAGAACTGCTGAGTGTAGTCTATTGGAACTATGATGTACTTAAACAGCTGAAAACATATTCCCAAGTGAAAAAGGGCGACTGATCAAATTTTTGGGTGTATTTCAGTAAGACTCATTTACTGTTCCTTATATGGAACGCTAGTACATAATGGGTTAAATGTTGGCCCAAAAATATTTTTAATTGAGTATTGAGTAGATTTACAAGAGAGGAAATTCAGGAGGTAAGATAAGTATGATGTTTACACGTACACGCAATAATTGAAACTGGTATGAAACAGTAATATAAAACGCACTTGTTATTATGTCAGTTTACTGAGTATAGACAATACCATTCCTTTTCGGCACTTAATTATTATTTCACAAATCATAATAATATTGGTTGAATAGTTTTTATGCACTTATTTGGTTTGATCTCTTTTCGTTGATTCATCTGATAGTTGAAAAAAAACGGATGCATACTCGATGAATTTAATATTCATTAACTTTCGCCTCACATAAAATTCTTCTCAAAATTTGTACAACAATTTGAAATAAATCATCATTCGAATTCATTCAATCATTCACCGTCAAATATGAAGACAACCTATACTTCATTCAAATTTATTTTAGCAGTCGGTTGGCCATGAAATAATTTTCTCAAGTTTTTGTAACTAGAACGAAGTTAGGTTGGCACTCATGAAATGTCGTTAATGTCATAACGCCGTTGCCACAACTAATATCAATTTTTATTACGAAAATTCGAAAATGCCGAAGGTGATTGAAAAAAGAGACAGGGTTTCAGGAAGTGCTATTTAGAATTCAGGTCCGCTGATTCAAATAGTTATACCCTGATATTCTAAAATCCACAATGCGTCAGGCGGTAGCGAACATATTCAATGTAAGAGAATTTATATAATGTTTCATCTGAATCTAAACGACATATATTTCAGCTGAATATTTCCACAATCAGAAAGATTGTGAATGACGAGGATGACAAAGAATTTTCTTCTATTGGAAGACCCGAAAAAGTGGTGGCATTTGAGAATTTTATGCTTGAGTGAAATAATGCAAAAATTTACTACAGGATTTTCGATGAATGTCATCGTAGAATAAGTTCCTGAAAAGTGATTTTTCTATTTTTCATTTGACTTGTCTTATACAATGTAAATGTCTTAAGGTACTAATAAACACCTAATTATTATAATCACATCAATGTATTATATTAAGATGAATAGCCACAAATACGCGCAAGTTGCCCTGTTACTGTTTATTCATGTGAAATTTTTGTTCAACGGTGAGGTTGCATCTTATGTAACTTGTAACCTCCTTCAACTCCTTTTACTTATATTGATGCAAGATGATTTTTATTGAAAAATTTAATATTCTTGTAATTATCTGTTCATTCCTTCGGGAGATACCCATTGCCAACCACTGCATCATATGCATTTCATCTTCGGGTTAATATTTTTGAAATCTACAAATGATGTAAGCCAAAGAAGATAACAAACATTAACTCTCCTCAAGCTAGTGCATATTATGATATTATACTGATCTCTTGTATTTTCCATGCAAATAACTGGATTTGGTATGCCTTCAATCAGTTTGTATAAACTTCAATTATGTTCGTCAGATATTTTCCGAAGAGATTCCACATTGTGATAAAATACGTAATAACAGAAACTCTTACGTAGAATGGGCAACATAGATTTTAAACCCAAAAATGTTTTGACAAGCTTCATAACCCAACATTTTCGTACTATACAGAGTGAAATGTGTCAAATTTCCATGGCCAACCGACTGCTAAAATAAAGTTGAATGAAGTATAGCTAATATCTTGATTGTCATTTTCGAACTTCTGATTCGCGCATGCGTACAAGTGGATTCCTCCCAACGATTTGGCTTCATTTTTTGTCGTAGTCTAGAAAGCGTGTTATCAATATTGGTATAATAGATATATGTCTGGACTCAAGACACTGAATACACTGAATTCGAACTAATTTCCACTCTATAACACATACACATATGGAACTTACATAAACTTCGGAAGTTTCGTAGACAGAATCACAAATTCCGTAGCTTCGCTAGTGTACACTTTCACTTCGACTTTCTCTTCCGCTTTCACTTTTACAGCACTGTGAATACATCTGCTTTCGCCGAGTGTTCACTCAACAATGACTGAAAATGTAAAGTGTAAGACACATTCGCGATGTATTCATATGGTACTAAATAGGGCTACACTGCTCATCAATCACTCAGAATCAATCAACACATTTTTTTAATCTAGCGGGAAGACTGAGGTTAGCCCTTTGAAACGAAGTGTCAATAAAGATGCTTGGCCCCTCTTTCGGTCAATAATTTTATGGTTTACAATAACAGTATAAGTACACATTCTCCGCCATACTAATATTGAAAAGACATAACTAATTAACTTATGTGAGAGCTCAATGCTCAATAGCCATCAAGAAGGCTCATTAAATTCCATCTTGTTCTGATTGCCATTGGACTAATGAATGAATGATGAAATGAATGAATGAATAGAAACATCCTCATATAACTATTATTCTTCGATTTGTTCCAGAACAAATTGCATGTGGCTATTTCTGTCCTGAAAGGTTTCTTGAACCTGTTGTCAACTTTGTTAGCAAGCTAATACCCTTAACTAGACATTTATGGGAGAAAACGAAAATCAAAATGCTTCCCACCCCAGCTAAATTTCATTATGTCTTCAACTTGAGGGATCTCTCTAGAATATGGCAAGGAATTCTAACTGTAGCGGGAGATGAATGTAAAAATGAAGTCGATCTCCTAAAACTGTGGAGGCACGAGTGTCATAGAGTCATTTCAGATAGGTGAGAATGACATTCTTATATTAGCAGTATTTTGCTCCTTTTCCAATGCTCTCTTATGGAAAATTTCCATATGAGAAAACTCATAAAATTTCATACTCTTTCACAGATTCACTGAACAGGCTGATAAAGATTGGTTCATTAAATGCCTAAAGGACACTGTCGTGAAGGATCTTGGTGATGACTCACAATTTTACACGGATGAGGAGGTATTCTGGGTAGATTTTCTACGAGAAGTTCCTGAAGCCACTGGAGATGAGCCTGAGGATTTCGTTTTTGAAGCTCCAAAAATATATGAGGAGATACCGTCTTGGGAATTCCTGAAGGAAAAATTATTGTGTGAGTACAGAAGAGCAGAATATCGATAAATTTTAACCACCCGATTTAAATTCGGAAGAGAATTTTATTGTAGTTTCTTTATTTTCTTCTCTAACATATTAAATATTTTCTTGAATCGTGGGAGCAAACGCCTCAGCTTGTAATTTCTTGATATGTGAAACAACTTTTTTTCGTACCTAACAATGAGGGTTTCATAGGGGACTACACCGTTTAAGTGATCAGTTCAAAAAGAGAAAATGAATATCTCATGTCAGAAACCACTAATTTATTTCATTATAATTCAATTCAATCAGTTTTTCATCTCGGAATGCCAGAAAGTTTTTCATTCGTCAAACGGAAAAAAAAATATTTTTTTTTATTGAATGACAAATATTCATTCATGATATTGACTTTCCGAAGTGAGATTATCTTTTTTATGAAATTCCACATGAAAAAATTTCTTCAGAAGTCTCGCCATACAATTCTCTACCTACCTACAATTCGTATCCTGGTGAAATTGAAAAGAGACGTTCGTTAAGTGCTGTCATCTTTTCGACGAAAGTGGAAACTATTGTAAAATCCGTAACTTCTACTTATCGTACAAGTGTTCTGGCAACACCCCACATTTTTATAGTTTTTCTCCCTTTATGCCTCATACGGATGGCGAGAAAGTCCTGTGGTATAAACACCTCTTAATGCACTTCATCGTGTACTTTTCGGAATGCCAAACACTTTTTCTGCAGTATCAACTCCTATTTTCTGATATTCACAAGCATAACAAACTACCTTCGGACCATTCTCCCCTTCCTGGCGTGCCGTTAAAAATTGGGCAATTTTCTATAACAGAAATTCTATTTTAGTTTTGCGTATTTTTTCGTCTGTATATGAGTAAAAAAGACTTTTATAAGCAAATCCTGAGAAAGACCGCTCTCTCAGGAGTGTGACCTCCCAAGCTGTTGCTTTGATACTCATACGTCCAGTTGTAGGAAAGTCTTTCAAAATTTAATACTCCATCAAAATATTAATCCTCCATTTTTCCCTTAAAAAATTACAGATTCAAATTTTGATAGGACATCAAACCTAAATAAATTTTCCTGTAGCTGGGTCGTGAAAAACCTCCCACGAATTTTTAGTATATTCTATGGTCGTAAATTTGATGCTTGCCGATCGTGGATTGGTTTACAATGGACGCGTTCAGAAACGTTAGCCAATCTTGAAAATATTCGAATGAACACTTACAACGAAAGCGCATTTCTTTCAAATTATAATTGTGCCTTTCGGTTGCTTTAATATTTTCACAATCCTTGTAGTCCGAGAACTGGCGACAAAAATCAGCAGGAGTTTTGTAATGGCCCATAAGTAAATATGTATTGAGGGTGTAAATTAGTCAGCACCCACTCGCAAGATCAGGTAGTGGAACACCTGGCAGTGGCGCGCTTTGAAATATTTAAAATTACAACATGCTTTATAAGTGTTTTGTAATGATTGAAAATTGGCAATACACTAGTTTGCAGTACCAAAAAACGTAAGAAAGTGGTCAAACCGCTAGTCAGAATGCCACATAAGTTGCTGCTATAACGATGTAGGTGCAAGAGTTTTGTGATAGCTGAAAATTCATTTACTTCCTAATTATAATATACAATTCAAGAAGAAAATAGTCGGACCTCAGATTAATGGAACAGAGCTGGTCAGCAGTCGTTCAAAGTCCGGATATCGAGTTAGCGCGGGTACTCGGTGATATGTTTATTTATTTATAGTACAAAAAATACGAACATGTTGTACATTATATTTCATTTATTTGATTCTAAAATTCATTCTGAGGAGAATTTATTTCAGAATCAAATAAATGATAAAATTAAATTTTGAAATTCCCGGTAGACTCTATCACTATTGAGGATCCAAGAAAAATGAAAAATTTATATTTATTAATATAACATTTAATCCCATTAAAATTATTCTCAATTCAAAAATCTCGAAATATTCTAATTAAATTCCTATAATTAATTAAATCTAATTCGATATGAAAAAGAAAACTACACTTACATCTATGTTACTGACTAATCTATGGTCCAATATCCACGAATTCAAATGTAGGTTATGTTTGTCTTTGAAGTTTATTTTACACCAAAATGCTCCTTGGCTTCTTCTTGTCTGGATATGTTGCTTTCAGCTATTATTTCTAGGTCCTTCCACCGTTGAATTGGTTGCTCAGGATCACAATGAATGTTACTTTTATGAAAGTAATTCAACAGCCAGTAGTATACTTCCAAATATATAAATATTATCGTCTTGATATGGTAATACCTTCTGTGTCTACTTCAACTAAGTTTTGGCTTCAATTTCCAATTATTCAAACGATTTGTACCTTTTACAATTTCTGCAATGCTTCTTTTTACTCTCGATCTTCATATCTTTTTTTTCTTTTTTTTTTCTCGTTTCCCTGGTTTCCATCCCCTCACTTTTCTACACTCTCGATTTTCCTAATTTTCATATATCTATTATATTCTATATCGATAATGGGACTTCGAAAATTGAAGCCAGCCCGTGGCCGGAATCGATTTCTGCGCATGTGCAGAAATATTAAGAATAAAAATACCTGATTAGCTCTGTCTCTTTCTGATATACCGTTTTATGAACTGACAGGAATGAAATGATTTCACTTCACAACCATTCGAATATTTTCGACCTTAACCTAAAAATATGCCCTAATAGCACAAAGTAGTCCTATGGACATCCATAGGACGTCCCCTTCGGACATTACGGACATCCATGGGACGTCCATTTCTGGTATAATGGACGTTCTATGGACATCCGAGGGACGTACAAATGTCACAACTTTGAACCGAATTCGGACGTCCATCGCGGACGTCCAATGGATATCCCGTTGGGACCATCATTAGCTATCTGAACGGTACAAAAATTTACCACGACGTTAACTATCCTATCTATTAGATATTTTAATGTCCTAGAACCCAATGTCTTACACTCAGACGCAGATGTTATTTTTTCTATGTTGTTCTCATTTTCATCCATACTTACTAGAAAGTTTTTACACTTGGCCCGGATTCGAACTCGCGAGTACGTGGGGACATCGCATTACTGAGTCTTCGCTGCAACCGTCCTAACTACCGAGACCATACGATATACCTACTTGTAGGAACATATTCATTATATTGTTAACTAATTTATGGAATAGTAGTCGATTAATACAGAAATACCATATGCTAAAAACTAAAGTCTTAAAACTCTAACATAGATTATTTTATAATAGTAATTACTCAAGTATTAAGGCCCGTATTAATAGTCAGTTCTCAAAACGGTTCTCAAGACCTATCTCAGTTGATACTTTCTCAAGATAGTGACAACATCTCAAGATGACGGCTTATTAATAAACGCATATCAAGTCATTGTCAGTTTGATACAATCTCAAGAAACGAGACTTGAAACTCAACTTATGAATGTCTTGAGTAATGGTCTTGAGATATACTTGAGACTAATAAACGAAAAGAGAAATTAGTATTTTTATTTTTGCTTGATATTTTTCAATACTGTGACTCACAATAAAATGTGACGAAGCAGGATTTCCGATCGCCCATCCAGAACACGTTGTGTGTACCTCATGTGAACTCCTCTGGACATTTGAAAGATCCTGGAGTCGTGCATGCTTCCTGCCCATCTTGTTACAATACCCAAAAATTCTGTATTAGGCCCAACAATGGCTTGGACATTAATTGAAAAGTCTGATTTTCTGTTGCGATAAACTTCATGAAATCGATTTCGTCGTAGTAGTTGACCACATCTTCCATGGATTCGATATTGACTTTAATAATGCCGATTTTTGGAAGCACAAAAGACAATTAAATTACTGTCAGTTCACAAAGCAAACTGACCCAACTTTCATTTCGAGTTCATCTTGAGTCAGGGTTCGACCATACTCAAAATTTGACGTTCCCAAAACCTATCTTGAGATCATTCGAGTACTTGAGTCACATTTATTAATAAGCGCCTACTCAAGTGAGGTCGCCGATTGAGACGTCATCTTGACAGAGTCTCAAGTCAAATTTATTAATCAGACTGATGTCTCAAGACGCTACTTAAGACATTCTCAGTACTTGAGATTTGACTATTAATACGGGCCTTAGTCTTCGTTCTGATGAACGTTATGAATAACGTTATACAAAATATAATATTCATAATATATTCATATACTACAAAGCGGAAAAATGGAGTTTAGTGAAAATTATATTAAATTTTGGTGTTCATTGATATACATGTATGTATTATTTGGTCTATATTACGGACTCCTAGTGAATATCTGGTATGGACATTCAAAAGATGTCCCTACTGGACATCCACTAGGTATCCGTGATGGACGTTATACGGACCATGTAATGTGTATATGTAATTGGGTCCATATTACGTATTACGTCCATTACGGACTCCTAATGAATATCCGGTATGGACATTCAAAAGATGTCCCTACCGGATATCTACCACTACCACTAGGTGTCCCTGATGGACGTTATACGGACCATGTCACATATACATGTCATTTGGTCCATATTACGTGCCTTACGGACTCCTAGTGCATATCCAGTATGGACATGATGTCCCTATCGGATATCCAATAGGTGTCCGTCATGGACGTTATACGGACCATGTGATATATACTTGTTATTTGGTCCATATAACGTCCATTACGGACTCCTAGTGAATATCCGGCGAGGACATTCAAAAGATGTCCCTACCGTACCTGATGGACGTTATACGGACCATGTAATATATATGTATAAGTTATATGGTCCGTACTATGTTCATCACGGACACCTAATGGATATCCAGCAACGACATATTTTTGACATTGCCTGTATTAAGTCGGTCAGGGACTATTTTGGAACTATGATACGGAGATATGTCATATAGTCCGTATTATGTCCATCACGGGCATCCAATGGATATCCGATACGAACATTGTACATGAATCGGACTAACAAAGGATTTATATCGTGGACGTCCTAAAACTGTCCGGAAACGGACGTCCAAAGGACATACAAATCAAGTCCATGGACGTTCCGACGTTAAATGGACATGAATTTGTACATCCCATGGACGTTGTGTGCTATTAGGGTGATGATAATGGTTTGAATCAGGTTCAAACTCAGGTTTGCATGACGTAGTATTTTGTATTTCATCGTTGATTTCTAATAATTAGAAGTCAAAATTCATAAAACTCCATCATTTTGCAGCACTAGACGCTCGGATTCATAACAATAGTGAAATTATTATGTGTTTTCCACAGAAAACCAGCGGAGTGCGGAGATTAACAAAAGTGATGTTGAATCTACAAAATTGTAGGATTGTGAATGCATTTTTCTAGGTTGTTCACTATCGTATATTATCTTCATTGTATCTAGATAAGTCTGTTATTGTCTTGAAATTCAGTTGGGAGTTGAGGTAATAATTCTAGTTCAATTTATGATTGTTTTTTTCGGCACTGAAATAGTGAAACATCTAAATCGACATCTATATCTATAAAGCTCAACTGTAGTTACTAATATCTACCAGTTTCTCATCTTCTAAATATCATTATTGCCAAATTGATTATTGTATTGATTATATTGAAGCATGGCTCTTTTAATGAGCACTCTGTACTTTTATATATAATATAACCATATATTACATTAAATGTTGACGCAAAAATATTTTTTATTGAGTATTGAGTAGATTTACAAGAGGGGAAATTCAGGAGGTGAGATAAGTATGATGTTTACACGTACACGCAATAATTAAAACTGGTATGAAACAGTAATATAAAACGCACTTGTTATTATGTCACTCTTGAGTTTACTGAGTATGGACAATGCCATTCTTTTTCGGCACATAATTATTACTTCACAAATCATAATAATTGGTAGAATAGTTTTTATGAACTTATTCGATCTCTTTTCGTTAATTCATCTGAAAGTTGAAAAAAACGGATACATACTCGATGAATTTAATATTCATTAACTTTCGCCTCACATAAAATTATTCTCAAAATACGTACAACAATTTGAAATAAATCATCATTCGAATTCATTCAATCATTCAACGTCAAATATGAAAACAACCTAACCAATATCTTGATTGTCATTTTCGAACTTCTAATTCGCGCATGCGTACAAGTGGATTCCTCCCAACGATTTGGCTTCATGTTTCGTCGTAGTCTAGAACGCGTGTTATCAATATTGGTATAATAGATATAATATGCTAATTTTAAACTTATCTATTCATAGACACTATTCACAAATTTTATAATCTAAACTTTTCATTTTCAGTTATTGGCCTCAATAGATATTGGATATGAATTTTGAATATCAGTATAAAAATATGTACTTCAACTTGAATATATGAGTAATATATCATAATGTATCCTTTTCAAATGTGGTTTGGAATTTTATATTGGACGTAATACTTTGAACCATAACAATTCCCCTAAAATTTGTTGATATTTGAATAAATTAAAATTATGCAAATAGAAACTAATTTTATGAAATTTCCTGATTCATATCCTTTTATATTCAAAAATGCTTTCTTTATTATATATTTCTTTAATTGCACCAGTATTCAAATCTTTCAATAGATAACTGTTCACAGGATGTTCTGTTTCAACTCCATATGGTCCATCAAATGGAAATAAGAATTTAGCACATCTATCTTCTCTTCTGTTAGATTCCCTCAATGTTTTAACTATTACTAAATCTTCTTTTTTGAATCTTGTTTTCTTTTTATTTCTTTATTTCATTTTCTTAAAAAATTTAGTTGCATTCATTTCCATTCTTCTATTGACTTCATTCACAATCTCTTGATATTGTCTGTTGTTTTCAAATTCCCATTTCCTTTCAGGTAATTCATTTTTCATCAATACTATTGGGCATTCTTCAGTATTCGTATTCGGCACACAATTCATGAATTTCGCCACTTTATGTAAATCATTTTCCCCTTCTGTGTGGTCATCAGGATTTATAATTCTCAAAAATTTTATTACTTCTCGTATATATCTCTCTGCTGGATTAGCAGCTGGATGTCGAATACTAGTAAATCTTAATTCTATTTCATTTTCACTACAAAACCTTTCAAATCTTTCATTTCTGAAATATGTGGCATTATCAAGTATACAAGCCTTAACTGCTTCCAACTGCTTCATATGATTTTGTGATTCTTGAAATAAAACATATTGGGACCTCCTTATCTTGATATTTTCGAAATAACACACCAGCAAATTTTTCTTTTGATGCATCCGTTTTTAATATAAAAGGATAGTCATAATTTGGATGAAATACTTTCAATTGTTGAGTTAATGTTTTTTTTAATTCTTCAAATGCCATGTTTCGTTCATCATTTCATTTCCATTTTACACCTTTCTTTAAAAGTTCTATCAATTTGATTTCCTTCTGACTTAAATCTGGAACTAATCTTTTGAAATAATTAATCATTCCTTAAAATCCCCTTAACGTTTTCAAATTCTTGGGTGTCTTATATTCTTGAATTGCTTTTATCTTGTCATCGTCCATTTCCAGTCCCTCTTGATCTACTTTATATCCTAAATATGTGATTTGTTCTTGATAAAATTTACACTTTTCCAAATTGATTTTTAATCAAGCTTCTTCTAATTCCTTCAATACAATTTCGATATGTTTCAAATGTTCCACTTCATTATCTGAGAAAACCAATATATCGTCCATATAATGTAAGATAAAATCTTCATACTTGTCAAAAATATGATGTAGTGCTCGAACTAATGCTGAACATGCACTCTGTAAACCAAATGGCACTACTTTAAATCTATAAATAACTCCATCAATAGAAAATCCTGTGTAATCTCTACAATTTTCTGCTAATGGAATTAACCAAAAACTATGCTTCAAATCTATTTCAGAGAAAATTTCGGGTTTTGTAATTCTTCCAAAAATTGCTTCAATATTCATTGGTGCTTCGTATTGTGGTACTGTATACTTGTTAATATATCTTGCATCTAAACATAAACGTGAATCTCCATTACTCTTCTTCACTGCTACTATTGGATTGGTGTAACTTGTTTTAATTTTTTCTATAATTCCATTCTCCAGCATCATATTAATTTCCTCTGCTACTTCTTTTCTGTATCGATATGGTATTGGATAATTCTTTGATTTAAAATTTTCTATTCCTTTTACTTCTAATTTATGAACATAACTTTTTGCTGTTCCATTCCCACTCATCATGATACCCTTATACTTTTGTAATAATTCTTTTTTTTCATTTTTAATTCTCTCAGGACATGATGGTTTCTTTATTTCCTCTTCTGATATAATATTCAATTGTTTATTTTCTTCTCCTGTTATCAATCCATTTTCATGTTCAAAATGAATAACTGATAAATTCAGTTGAATTATTCTGTTTTTATAATCAATGATTATCTTGTGTTTTTCTATTTCATCACATCCTATTACCATATCGTATTCAATCCCCTTCACCACAAGAAATTGTACCACAATATCTTCCTTCAAATATAAATCTGTTATAATTGAATTTTTCACGTCCATTAATTTTTTTCCATTAGCACTCATTGAATTTATTTTTGAGATTTTGATAACTTCATTTTCTAATTTCAAATTCTTCACCAAATTTTCATAAATTAATGATACTTCCGAACCAGTGTCTATTAAAATGAGAACATTTTGGTCTTTGAATTTTCCTCGTAATATAATCAATTTGAAATCTTCTTGGCTATTAATATTTTCTTCTAGATCAACAAATTCTGATGGATGTTCATAATTGATGGTATTTATAGATTCATTTGGTTTGTGCGCTATTGAAAATTTTGATTGGTTTCTTGAGACTCCTGTTCTTCCATTCTTAGACAACTAATATTCTGAAATCTTAATTTTTTATATCATTTATGAAAATTTTTGGATGCAAATGTTTCATGTTTCCGTCAAATTTTTGTATATTCTCAGTGTTCATCAGAACACTTGAAAATGAATCTATTCTATTTTTATAAATCTCTTCCATTGAAATGTTATTCTTCTCTTCTTGTTTTACTTGCGTTACTGCAACTAATTAATGTTTTCCTTAATTTCCGAATCGCTTGCTCGCTGTTTTAAGATTCCATCCAATATATGTTAATCTAATTTTTTCGCGTAACATATGCTGGAGGATTGCACGGATGAGCAATAATAATGATAATGAGAAAATGGGTTTTCAAACCTTTTCCCTCATTTTAGAAGAATCTTTCAGTTTTCACTTTCAAGTAATTTTATTTTCGAAATAATTTTGGAGAAAAATATTTTCAATTTCCAATTCAGGATTCCGACATCGTTCGGAATTGTAAACATACCGTACCGTTTTTATTCCGTTTTTATTTCCTAAAAACGATGTCGCACCGTATAAAACATCCTGAATTGGAAGATAACCGAGTTTTTTTTGTTCGCTAGCACAGATAAGTCGAAATTAAGACGTTTTCATCGACGCAAATTTACCGAATGTCGACTGCCGGGCACATCTGATTTCCGCACCCCCCCTGTGGGTATAAAATCAGATGTTCCACCGCAGGCCACTTCACTTACGATTAACTTGCTGCCGACTTACGATTTTCCCTTGATTAGTGCATTGACTACCGATTAGCTGCCGAGTTTCCTTGCCATCAGTTTTCGAGAATACGCCAATTTTTTATTGGTTTTCTTTTCTGGGGAAATTTTAGAGGAAGTTTTTTTTTGAGTTATGTTTTTTTCTCTCTACTGTTTTTTTTCCTTGTGCCCTGCTCGGGCGCCAGATGTGATAGACTTTTCGTACTCTGGCAGCTCCTTACGGTTGCTCGGGCGCCAGTGGGGCAATCAGTCAGACCCCACGTCTCTCACAGAATCCCCAAAGAATTGGAGAGCCCGGGTAGACTTGAGTATCAGTGGAGAAGGGTATCGATGAAGACTAGGGCGGTAGCGTCTTCTAAGTTTCTATTAAAAGTCTATTAAAATAAACTGTACACATAAGAAAATAGACAGGTACCCTAAATCGTGGACGTCAACGGCTGTGTCTGGTCGACGCTGGACGGCTGGCAAAATTTCACTTCAGGAAAATGGACGGTTTGGGAAATATACGGAAGTCAAGTCTCAACTAAACTAAGTGCAAAGAAACATGCACGGTTTCGGAAAAATATATGGAAGTAAGTCAAGTCTCAATTAAACTAAGTGCAAAGAAACATGCACGGTTTCGGAAAAATATTTCAACTAAGGCAAGACACAATTGAATGAAAAGTACGAACGGTTTTAAAAATAATAAACGGAATTCAGTCAGGTCAAAATTTAAAAACACCAGTTCACCGGGGTACGCCCTCTATCTCTGTCTCGGTGGTTTGTCTATGATCCGGTGTCCTTCGGTCTCTCTCTCTCTCTCGGTGACCTCAAGCTGGCTGACTGTCAAACAGCGGCCACAGAGTCCGGCGGTGAGGGTATTTGACGGTTATGAAATCCCAACTCTATGCTCGGCGAATCTAACCTATAACTATAATTCAAACGGTTGGAAATCGGGATGAAACGGTCAAATATTCAGGAATCGGAAAAATCAGGGGGGCCCAACGTCCTCCTGGGACCCAAATGTCACCCTACGGTAACGGAAAGCTATATACAGCAGGAAATGGTCAATCTACGGTTAATTCGGATTTTCAGCCAAGCAAAAGTCTAGAGAGAATATAATTCCATAAAGGTGCAATGAAGCGGTAATAATTTCAACAATCACTTGCCTTAGATTTTCCTTTGCTTCGTAAGTACGGTTTTACTAACTTTGCACACACTCCACTCTATCACATCTGGCGCCCGAGCAGGGACTTCTGCTGTTCTGTGAGTAGTTCCTGTTACCGTAACCGTACCGTTTTCTTTAAATACTCTTCACTGGCAAATTGGTAACCGTTCTTTGTTTCTTGTATATATCCATAGAGTGCATATTGTAAATATTTCTTCTGAGTTTGTGGTGCCGTAAAAATGGATGTCAACCGACTGAAAAGCGACGAACTTACGTGGGAGTTAGAGGCAAGAGGCTGCACCGTGGGACACACCGTTCAGGAGAAAAGAGCTCAACTGAGAAGGGCCATCCATTCCGACATACCGTTCATTCCAAGAGATGAAATTGACCAGGCACAGGAAATTGGGGTTTGTGGTGCCAAGTTGTTCGACTTGATGGGAGAGATATGTGAGTTCGATTTTAATAATAGAGACAATGAGTTGCAGCGCATTAGGAGCCGGATACTGCACGTTCAAGGCCGACTGAGAAGTCTATCTCCGGAAGCTGTCAGTCAGATGTGATAGACTTTTCGTACTCTGGCCGCTCCTTACGGTTGCTCGGGCGCCAGTGGGGCAATCAGTCAAACCCCACGTCTCTCACAGAATCCCCAAAGAAGGAGAGCCCGGGTAGACTTGAGTATCAGTGGAGAAGGGTATCGATGAAGACTAAGGCGGTAGCGTCTTCTAAGTGTCTGCTTTTCAACGGTCTTTAGGCGTCAGAAAGAGTACTTACCTCTTCTAACTAAACTCTTAGATGAAACTGATTTAATAAATAGACTCTCACTGGCAAAATAATTGGCAACAAAAATAAATGTTCAACTATTTATTTCTATTACAATAAAACTGTACACAAAAGAAAATAGACAGGTACACTAAATCGTGGACGTCAACGGCTGGCAAACCTTCACTTCAGGAAAATGGACGGTTTCGGAAATATACGGAAGTAAGTCAAGTCTCAATTAAACTAAGTGTAAAGAAACATGCACGGTTTCGGAAAAATATTTCAACTAAGGCAAGACACAATTGAATGAAAAGTACGAACGGTTTTAAAAATAATAAACGGAATTCAGTCAGGTCAAAATTTAAAAACACCAGTTCACCGGGGTACGCCCTCTATCTCTGTCTCGGTGGTTTGACTATGATCCGGTGTCCTTCGGTCTCTCTCTCTCTCTCTCGGTGACCTCAAGCTGGCTGACTGTCAAACAGCGGCCACAGAGTCCGGCGGTGAGGGTATTTGACGGTTATGGAATCCCAACTCTATGCTCGGCGAATCTAACCTATAACTATAATTCAAACGGTTGGAAAACGGGATGAAACGGTCAAATATTCAGGAATCGGAAAAATCAGGGGGGGCCCAACGTCCTCCTGGGACCCAAATGCTACCCTACGGTAACGGAAAGCTATATACAGCAGGAAATGGTTAGCTCACGGTTTTCAGCCAAGCACAAGTCTAGAGAGAATATTATTCCATAAAGGTGCAATGAGGCGGTAATAATTTCAAATATCACTTGCCTTAGAAATTCCTTTGTGTCTCGTAAGTACGGTTTTCACTTGACAATCACCTCACTCGTTCAACTCTCAACAACGATTCATACTGATCTTGACCTTCAGCGACGGAACTCGAAGAAGTAGATACCCCGGAAAATTGTCCCCACCATGGGTAACTCAGTCCCCCATTGGATAAACTCAAATTGTTCGGTAAATCAACGGGCTCGGAAAGAGACAGAAACAATTGAAGAGAAGGAAAAACGGAACAAGTTGAAAGACCTTTTTCGAGTCAGAAAAAGTACGGTTCAACGGAAAGAATTCTAAAATATATGAATTCTGAAAACAAGATATATTCGGTCTCCGCTACAAATATGGGACTGGTCGGTGGAAAACAATGACATGAAATCAATCGGTAAATCCCCCCTATGATAATTTAACGGTTTTCTTCCGAAATACTTCGATTGTCAGGTCCTATTAAGAAAGTATCGGTAGAGAAATTTCCTTTTCGTGGCGGGGTAAAATCTGCCTCGTCACATCCCCCTCCTTCGTCGGCAAAAAAAATAAAACGAAGTTTTATTTTTTTTTTCAACCCCCCTGGGTATCAATGCGGTATTTCTAAATGTCGGTTTCAGCCTGTGAAAGCTGCGGGGTTATTGAACTCGGCGTCATTTCATGACCTGATGAACTCAAACGGTAATTTAAAAAAACTGTCGGTTGGCGTATCCACCATGTCGGTAAGAAGACTTAGCCTTCTCGGATTTTCAAATTGGAAAATTATTCGGTCAGGTTCTTAACGGCATATACCTTTCAATCCCATGGGATTTCAGGTCCTTTATGTGGATGTGTCTGACAACCTTACCACTGCCATCCTTGATGTCATACACCACAGGAGAGACTATGCCTACAACGGTATACGGTCCGGAGTATTTCGGAGCCAACTTGGCGGCAACTTTTTCTACTGCAGAAGATAAGGAATGCCCTTTTCGGTACACTTGGTCTCCAATCCTATGACGCCAGTCCTTACGACGTAGGTTATAGTGACTTTGCTGGACGAAGGCTCGTGTTAATCTAGTTCGGACAAATTTGAAAGTTTCGGTAAATCGGTTACGGTTATTTACATGGTAAGCAACTGGCGGTTCGGTATCCGGTTCGGTGTGATTCTCTCCCTCCTTGATAGCAATCTCGGTAGAAAATTTGGCGTTCGGTGAACGCATTTCCCTATCAAAGTTCAAGAATGCTCTGGGGTCTTCGGTTGACTCCTGCTTTGGGGAATTCACTTCATCTTCCTTGGAAGCCTGGTACACACCTCTTTGGACAGTTGTTCTCATGGGCCTAAATTCCATCCGTTTGGAGAATCTGTCCTTTTTACAAGGTTCTTCCACCACATAGGAATGATTCCTTGCCGGTTTCTGCTGTGAAACCTTGTATCGGTGACACTTGCTACATTTTCGGACATATTGGGCAATTTCTCGGAACATTCCTGGCCAATAGTAGCTGCGGGCTATGTGAAATTTGGTTTCTGCTATTCCCAAGTGTCCAGCGGTCGGTCGGTCGTGGTTTTCGAGAAGGACTTCTCTTCGGTCATCTGTAGTCGGGAAACGCTATAGGATTCGATTTTACCTCTGCCAATTTCCTCCTGTACCATGAGCAACTTACATTGTCCTCGGTCAGGCATATGGTTCCTTCGGTCGGTAACGGTAACGGTGACGGTAACGGTAACGGTAACGGTAACGGTGACGGTAACGGTAACGGTAACGGTAACGGTGACGGTAACGGTAACGGTGACGGTGACGGTAACGGTGACGGTAACGGTAACGGTGACGGTAACTGATTCTGCTCTTCCTGCGTCATGGGCTTGTCCTTTAGGGACCTGCCATTCAGAAAGCATTCGGCGGTTTGTAGATTGATGGAGAAGTCGTGTGCTCTCAGTACATCCATTCCCAGTACTACACTGATCGGTAAATCTGAAACTAACAACCACGTAGCCTCAATATTTTCGGATCCAACCTGAACCTGTGCTGTGTACATTTCCTTAATCGGGATAGAACTTCCGTTAGAGGCGGTGGTGGTAACGTCTCTAACATAATTCGGTGTTATTCCAGCGGCCTTGCAGTGAGCAGCCACTTCACTGCTGATGAAGGACCTGGTTGATCCGGTGTCCAATAGTGCCCGGAACTCCTTGTCTCCTATAAGAACATTAGTTATAGGACTGTTATCGGAAAGGATTTTCTTCGGAATAACCGGGGTTCTCGGTAACGGACACTGACAATCTTTGGACATTATACCCTTCTTACCACATCGAGAGCAGAAAAGTATCGGTTTCGATGTACACTGTACTCGTATATGGCCCTTACCACCACATCTCCAGCACTGGGTTTCGGTTGGCGGTCGGACGGTATTCTTCGGTTCATCTTGTCTCTGATGTGCTGTAGAGATTTGTACAAGTTTCGGTTTATCGGACGGTTCGGACAGTGTGCTGAGGTGCATTCCGATCGGTTGGACGTTCGGTGAGGGATTTCGGAAGGTAAGATGCGGTTCGTTGATGAGACTCTTTTGGATCGGTGGCAAAGCATAGTTAGCAGTTTGCCATTTGACCAATTCGAACACTTTTCCTTTTCGAAGCAGTTCATCTATGGTTGAAGTCGGTTGGAAGGCCAGGGCGGTTTGCAGTTCTGGCAGTAAACGTCGTCGGATGATATTCACCTGTTCTTCCTCGGTCGGTCGCTTTACGGTCAGCTTCTGAAACAGATTTTGCATTCGAGTTACATACAACAAGAGTCGCTCATCGGTTCCTTGAGTGCGTTTCTTGATTTCCTCCAAGAGGATGTCCTCGTAGTCGGGAGGAAGAAAGGCCTCTCGGAGTTGTTCCTTGAAATCGGTCCAGTCGGTGAAGGTGCCTCTCCGGGGAATGTACCAGTCTCTTGCATCCCTACGTAACAGCTCGTATATTGACTCGAATAACTGTTCGTGGCTCACCTTTCTAGCCTCGGCAAGATACTCAGCCTCCTCCAGGAATGAGGTCACACTGGTTGACCCATCGAACGTCAGGTTCCATTTCCACACAGGAACGGTAGGAACGATGGAATGGTCGGTGGTTTTCGGCGGTTTCATCGGCGGGTATTCGGTCGTCAGTTCGGCTTCCTTGGTCGTCGGTACTTCGCTTCTTACTTCTCTCATCCCAGCGGTATCGGTAGGAGATGAGGCAAATGAAACTCTCCTGGTTGATTCGGCAAACTCCCTCGCTAATCGCCTTGACTCAGGGGATGTTATTAGCGGTCTGTTTTCCTCACTGGTTCGGTCGGTTGGCAGTGCTTGTTCAACGGTAAATAGGAGGATGTCGGCGGGCGGTCGGTGGTATGAAGGTTGTTTCTGCAAAAAAGTACGTTCAATTTGTTCGGTTATTAATCTGCAAACTTCTTGTCGGTTTTGCTGCAGCCGGTCATCATGAGTGGTCGGTCGGGATATGTCACAATCTTCTCCCAAGTTCAACAAGTCTGCTTCTCCAACGGTGGTTGAGCACGGAATCAGACCTGGACCAAGTCTAGATGCGCAGTCCGGTAATTCCTGGTCAATCAGCGACGGTGTACCGGCTGACAGGTTCTCTGGAATACCACCTAACCAGTGAGTATTCTCCAGCAATCTCATAGCCATCTTCAGAGAGTTCTCCAGCTCGGTTTTCTTGTGAAGCAGACTGACAGCTTCCGGAGATAGACTTCTCAGTCGGCCTTGAACGTGCAGTAGCCGGCTCCTAATGCGCTGCAACTCATTGTCTCTATTATTAAAATCGAACTCACATATCTCTCCCATCAAGTCGAACAACTTGGCACCACAAACCCCAATTTCCTGTGCCTGGTCAATTTCATCTCTTGGCATGAACGGTATGTCGGAATGGATGGCCCTTCTCAGTTGAGCTCTTTTCTCCTGAACGGTGTGTCCCACGGTGCAGCCTCTTGCCTCTAACTCCCACGTAAGTTCGTCACTTTTCAGTCGGTTGACATCCATTTTTACGGTACCAGAAACTCAGAAGAAAGATTTACAATATGTACTATACGGATATATGCCAGAAACAAAGAACGGTTACCAATTTGCCAGTGAAGAGTATTTAGAGAAAACGGTACGGTTACGGTAAAAGGAACTACTCACAGAACAGCAGAAGTCCCTGCTCGGGCGCCAGATGTGATAGACTTTTCGTACTCTGGCAGCTCCTTACGGTTGCTCGGGCGCCAGTGGGGCAATCAGTCAAACCCCACGTCTCTCACAGAATCCCCAAAGAGTTGGAGAGCCCGGGTAGACTTGAGTATCAGTGGAGAAGGGTATCGATGAAGACTAGGGCGGTAGCGTCTTCTAAGTGTCTGCTTTTCAACGGTCTTTAGGCGTCAGAAAGAGTACTTACCTCTTCTAACTAAACTCTTAGATGAAACTGATTTAATAAATAGACTCTCACTGGCAAAATAATTGGCAACAAAAATAAATGTTCAACTATTTATTTCTATTAAAATAAAACTGTACACAAAAGAAAATAGACAGGTACACTAAATCGTGGACGTCAACGGCTGTGTCTGGTCGGCGCAGGACGGCTGGCAAACTTTCACTTCAGGAAAATGGACGGTTTCGGAAATATACGGAAGTAAGTCAAGTCTCAATTAAACTAAGTGTAAAGAAACATGCACGGTTTCGGAAAAATATTTCAACTAAGGCAAGACACAATTGAATGAAAAGTACGAACGGTTTTAAAAATAATAAACGGAATTCAGTCAGGTCAAAATTTAAAAACACCAGTTCACCGGGGTACGCCCTCTATCTCTGTCTCGGTGGTTTGACTATGATCCGGTGTCCTTCGGTCTCTCTCTCTCTCTCTCGGTGACCTCAAGCTGGCTGACTGTCAAACAGCGGCCACAGAGTCCGGCGGTGAGGGTATTTGACGGTTATGGAATCCCAACTCTATGCTCGGCGAATCTAACCTATAACTATAATTCAAACGGTTGGAAAACGGGATGAAACGGTCAAATATTCAGGAATCGGAAAAATCAGGGGGGGCCCAACGTCCTCCTGGGACCCAAATGCTACCCTACGGTAACGGAAAGCTATATACAGCAGGAAATGGTTAGCTCACGGTTTTCAGCCAAGCACAAGTCTAGAGAGAATATTATTCCATAAAGGTGCAATGAGGCGGTAATAATTTCAAATATCACTTGCCTTAGAAATTCCTTTGTGTCTCGTAAGTACGGTTTTCACTTGACAATCACCTCACTCGTTCAACTCTCAACAACGATTCATACTGATCTTGACCTTCAGCGACGGAACTCGAAGAAGTAGATACCCCGGAAAATTGTCCCCACCATGGGTAACTCAGTCCCCCATTGGATAAACTCAAATTGTTCGGTAAATCAACGGGCTCGGAAAGAGACAGAAACAATTGAAGAGAAGGAAAAACGGAACAAGTTGAAAGACCTTTTTCGAGTCAGAAAAAGTACGGTTCAACGGAAAGAATTCTAAAATATATGAATTCTGAAAACAAGATATATTCGGTCTCCGCTACAAATATGGGACTGGTCGGTGGAAAACAATGACATGAAATCAATCGGTAAATCCCCCCTATGATAATTTAACGGTTTTCTTCCGAAATACTTCGATTGTCAGGTCCTATTAAGAAAGTATCGGTAGAGAAATTTCCTTTTCGTGGCGGGGTAAAATCTGCCTCGTCACACACTCCGTTATTTTTTTTTATATAATATTGGAACTTCAGTTTCCGTCTACATCCCTTCTTATACCCGAGTCTAGTTCCACCCCTACTGTCATTAACGTACTCTGCTGGTGTGGATACCCGGGGGGTACCGAAGGCACTTTGGGGTGGCTCACCCTTTCCTGAAATTTCCCGTCTTACCTAGTTCCACCCCTACTGTCGTTAAAGTACCCTGCTGGTGTGGATACCCGGGGGGTACCCAGGACACTTTGGGGTGGCGCACCCTTTCCTCAGGTCCCGTCTTTCAACACGTTCCTGTGTTCACCCCTACGGTTAGGGAGGCATTCTGCTGGTGTGGATACCCGGGGAGTGCCGAACGAGCCTAAGGGTGAGCCGTCGTAATTCTGTGCCGTCTTTCATCCCCTAACCTGGCTGAAGTCCGATATCTGTCCGTCAAGTGTACGTCTCAGGTTCTGGGTGGCGAACTAGTCCAATAACCCCCGTATAACGTTTGAGATCGGATCCAGTGTTATTCTGTCCGTCTTGCCCCTGTAAATCTCACCGATTTCGAGTCACTGTAAGAATTTTGTAGTAGTGCCATTTGTATTCTCCTTTTACGAGTCGACAAATAAAAGTTGTGTACGTTGATTCTGACTATCATTGGGCGTCGCTAACACCCTAGACACCAGGGAACCCTGTCTCCGGCTAGTAGCTGCCAGGGTAGGTTTGCTATTCTCCCTTAAAGAATAGCTGGCGCTCGAGTACACCGAGGAAAACCCGTTACACAGTATTCATATGGCTCTCGTCCGATGAACTACAGACCAATTTTACCGTATAATATCAATTTTCTTCGAATAATCCACGGACTCGAACCTCAGCGAAAGTGACTATTTCGTGGGTGAGTGCCTAGACGAAGAATTCAACCGTACTGTGAAGCCGCAGGTAGGCAGAAGTGGTACTCCAGCATTCGCTTTTCTGCTCTTGCATTTTGCATATTTTCCTTTTCATTTTTTTCGGTCCTCCATTTTCAAAGGCCCTTTTCGTGCCATTTTGGTCCTTTGCGAGCCGAATTTTCGAACTGCGTTTTCAAAATTAATGCGATCAAGCATTTCGGAATTTCATTCATTCCATATTGATCCAACCTCAAAAAACTGATAACATATCGAACTTGACATTCAGGAATCTTATGACCATAGACAAATTTATGTTCATAACCTGTTGTTTTGAATGTCAATGAAGTCATCTTCCATTTTCTTAGAACATAGACAACTTCTGTTTTCTGATCTATGTTCATAACCTCTTTTCAAAACATCAACAATAAATTCAAAACAATTTATTATTGAATCTATATTGTTTCATTTCAACAATTATTGTACTTACTCATTCTTCAGGTAAAATTTTCAAATAACACATTGTTTTCTGCAGTATACCTTGAATAACCACTAATCATGGCAACAAAATTGAAACAACTCAAAGCTCGTCGACAGATACTAAGTGACGATCTTGAAGAAATCTTAAATCTAGCGCAATCTGTCGTTACTGACGAAAGTCTCCATGTACGATTCAAGTTAAGATTTGAAAGACTTGAGGAGATTTTCGTCGAATTTCAAAATTTACATTCGTCAATTGTATCTATTATAGCTTCTTCCGAAGAAACTGAATTAGAAGCTGAAAAGGTTACTCGAATGGCCTTCATGGATAATTATTACACCATTAAGACGAGTTACGTTAATTTATTTCTTTTAGTAAAACAGGAAAATAGTAACCCCAAAAATAGTATTACCCATTTTCGATGGGAATCATAAAGAATGGCCTACTTTCTGTGATATGTTCAAAAGCTTGGTGCACGAAAATTCTAACTTGAGTCAGATAGAAAAGTTTCAATACCTTCTTCGTTCATTTTCTTCTCATGCTTTGAGTCTATTAAAAGGATATCCACTGACTGCTCAAAACTATGAAGATGCTTTTCAGACATTAACTGAAAGGTATCAGAATAAACGACTTCTTGCTAATACTGGTTGGAGGGAAATTTACAATGTTCCAAAACTGCAGAATGATTCATCGATAGGCCTTAGGCGAATTCTAGAGGTTTTTGCGGAAAATTTATCGGTATTGAAGAATTTAGTCTTACCTACTGATCAATGTTTTTTGTTTTATTTCATCTTCTCATTCAAAAATTGGACTCAGCTTCGATCAAGAGCTTTGAATTACATGAGTGTTCAACGGATATTCTTTCATTTGTTAATTTACGAAATTTCCTCAAGAATCAATGGATAGCATTGGAGTCTGCCGCGCTTTCTATTCCTTCAAAGACTCAAGCAGTTTCGAATTCTCAAAGTTCGAAATCTGGTTCTGTCTCAATGCAGAAACGAAATTCTGCACTTCTTGTTCAAACCAAAAATGATTCAAATATAAAACACATAAGCTGCAATTATTACATTTTTGGAACAATCCACGCAGGATCGTTTCAAAATTGTGAAAGAAAAAACTGGTGTATCAATTGTCTGCATTCAGTGCATCAGATGAGTACTTGCTCTTCAAAATCAAATTGTCGCACGTGCAACGGCAAACATCATACTCTATTACACATGCGCAGTACTACCGATAATAATCCTTTAACGGAAACTTTGTATTCAAACAGTGCAAGCACATCAGGTACCACTTGAGGTTCAGCTCAAGTTTTAACGAATGTTCAAATTCAACCGTCCTCTTGGCAACTGCTCAAGTCGAAATTCGCGATGCTTGGGGTAGATTTCAAAAGGTCCGAGTTCTTTTAGATGGGAGTTCTCAGATAAATATCATAACTCAATCTTGTGTGAATAAATTAGGTTTGAAAACTTGTAAATCTTCACTTTCTATTAATGGTATTGGGGAAGGCTCATCTACTGCTAATGGTAGCACCGAATGTACTATTCGTCCAACGGGTCAAATGAATCCGTCTTTCACATTCGATGCTGTTATTATTCCAAAGATATGTACACAAATGCCAAGTTCTTTGATCAATCCTTCTTATTGGACTTGTATCGATAACAGAAAATTAGCCGATCCGGACTTTTCAATCCCGAAATCAATCGATCTCCTTCTTGGAGCATATATTTTCTCTTTAATACTTCGGCATGGTCGCATTGAAGGAAACGTTTTGGAACCGACTGCACTAGAGACAATATTTGGTTGGATCTTCATTGGGAAAATTCAATCACCTAGTATATCAGTTAACACATTTCATTTGTCATTATCCGAGTCTTCTTTAAACTTTTCGTTGAAAAGATTCTGGGAGATTGAAGAGGTTTCAGATACTATCGTAATATCACCAGAAGATCAACTTTGCGATACCTTGTTCGCACAGAATTATTCGAGAGATGCCTCTGGACGCTACACGGTGGCCTTACCATTTAAACCTGATCATTCATTTGGTGACACATATTCTCTTGCATTACGTCGTTTTTTCTCTCTTGAAAATAGATTGGTCAAGACTCCGCATATTTACGAGGAATACTGTAATTTCATGAGGGAATACCTGGAAAGAAATCATATGACATTGATTTCTTCAAGTTCCGACAATGAGAACGTGTACTACATTCCTCATCATTGTATAGTCGAACCAAATAGTCCGTCAACAAAGTTGAGGGTTGTTTTTGACGCTTCAGCACGCGTACCGGGTAAATTATCTTTGAATAATGCGCTCTTGGTAGGTCCAAAATTGCAGAAAGATATAATAGGAATTTTGTTGAATTTTCGTGTCCATAGGTTTGTTTTCACAGCCTATATCAAACAAATGTACCGAAAAATAATAATTCAACCTTCACATTTTCAAAGAATACTGTGGCGGTTTTCTCCATCGGATCCCATAAAGGTGTATCGGCTGAACACAGTTACGTACGGAGTGGCGCCGGCTCCTTTTCTTGCACTTCGAACCTTATCTCAATTGGCCAAGGATGAGAAGGATCGATTTCCGAATGCCTGTCGAATACTACTCACAGACATTTATGTTGATGATGTTGTTACCGGCTGTGATGATTTAGAAGAGGCGAAACTTTTACAGAAGGAACTGATTTCCTTATTGAATTGTGGTGGCTTTCAACTCAGAAAGTGGAGTAGTAACCATTCTCAATTACTTTTGTCCATACCGTTGGATCATCAATACCAAAGTTCTTTGGATTTTGATCTCGATCCGATAATCAAGATTCTGGGTTTGAGGTGGTTTCCTTCGTCGGATGAATTTTCGTACTTTGCAGAGGCGAGTTGTTGTGTATCTACTAAGCTAACCATACTCTCTGAACTTTCTCGAATTTTTGACCCTCTGGGATTCTTTTCACTTTCCTGGCAAAACATTTGATTCAGCATCTTTGGACACTGGGATTGCAGTGGGATGACTCACTTCCAGATGATGTCAATCGTCGCTGGAATCAGTGTAAATCAGAGCTGAGTGAATTAGATAGTTTGAAAATACCTCGGAAAATGCATCTAAACCTTTTCATCGCTGTGAACTTCATGGTTTTGGAGATAGCAGTGAGCAAGGTTACGCAGCAGTTGTCTACTTCAAGTTTTTTTACTCTGATGGCTCCATTGACACATCATTCGTATGTGGCAAATCAAAGGTTTCTCCGTTGAAAAGAATCTCACTTCCACGACTGGAACTGTGTGCATATCTGTTGTTGTCTAAACTTATTCATATGATTTTATCAGTTTATCGTTCTGCCTTCTGAGTTGACGAAGTTTTTGCATGGTCTGATTCTATGGTAGCCCTAACTTGGATAAGGTCCTCTCCTCATAGGTGGAAAACGTCCGTAAGTAATCGAACAACTCAGATTCAGAATTTAGTTTCAACAGAAAATTGGGTCATGTCAAATCCAAGGAAAACCCGGCTGACTGCGCCTCATGAGGTTTAACGCCAACCGAACTGTTGAACTGTTCTTTATGGTGGGCGGGCCCTGACTGGCTTCGTTCAGAAAACATCAGCTTCGGAAGTAATGAGATAGAAAATTCTTTAGATTTTGTACAAGAAGAAGAACGTCACATCTCCTTAACGACTTTTACTTCTCAATCGTTTGTAGACCACTTTCTCTCAAAGTTTTCATCTTCTTCAAAAATTCAGAGGATAGTTTCTTATATTTTCAGATTCGCTCACAACACAAAAAACTCAAAAGCTCCTAAGGTAAACGGATTGTCCTCATTTGAACTCAAAGAAGCACTTTTTTTCATTATTAAACAGGTCCAACGAGACGTGTTCAAGGAGCAAATAGATAATCTCATGTCGGGTAAGTCTATATCCAAATCGCTTCGAAAATTAAATCCTTTCATTGGAGAAAATGGTGTTCTCAGGGTGGGCGGTCGCCTGTCATTTTCTGGTCTGGCTTATGATCACAAACACCCAGCTCTACTTCCTTCATCTCATCGCCTTACTGAACTTCTTATTCAGCATTTTCACAGAATATATCTGCATCCAGGTGCTCAGACCCTACAGTTTCTTCTCACTCAACAGGTCTGGATATTATCAGCCAGACGAGCTATAAACAAAGTTATCTCTTGCTGTAATACCTGTTTCAAGGTTAATCCCAGAGTATCTCAGCCTCCCATGGGCAATTTGCCATCCTTGCGCACCAATCAGTTGAAGCCCTTTCAGTGCGTAGGAGTAGACTATGGTGGTTCATACTTTATAACCATGTCAAAATCTCGTGGCTCCAAATCGTTAAAGGCGTATATATGTCTCTTTGTATGTTTTACAACGAAGGCATTGCATTTGGAGTTAGTGTCCGATTTGACTTCCGATGCTTTTCTCGCGGCATTGCGTCGGTTCATTGCTCGAAGAGGTAGATGCAATCACATCTTTAGTGATGGTGGGACAAATTTCAGGGGAGCTTTTCGGGAGATTTCGAGTTATATGCACAGTGCTGTGTTGGAAGAAAAAATTGAGTGGAGTTTCAATCCGCCTTCTGGTCCTCATTTTGGGGGTCTTTGGGAATCCGGTATAAAATCTGTCAAATCCCATTTATTAAGAGTGATCGGTCATCAGATTCTAACCTATGAAGAATTTTATACAGTTCTCACACAGATTGAATCTGTACTCAATTCACGCCCTCTGTGTCCGCTTAGCAACGATCCGAATGACATGTCTGCTTTGACACCAGGCCATTTTCTTACCTCAGCCCCCTTATCTGCTAATCCGGAACCCGATTTATCGCACCTATCCATCGGTCGATTATCACGTTGGCAGCTCTTAACTCGTATCCATCAGGATTTTTGGAAACGATGGAATTTGAACACATTGCAGCAACGGAAAAAGTGTTTCAATACCAACTCATCTCCTTATTCAATAAGCGCACTGGTCTTGATGAAAGACGATCAAATTCCGCCATTACGTTGGCGACTTGGACGCATTGAGAACTTGCATCCTTGCACCGACAAAATATCAAGGGTAGCTACTGTACGAACTACTCAAGGTTTACTGCAGAGACCAGTGGTTAAATTATGTCCATTGCCACTACAATGATTGTATTTTATATAGTTGTGTATATATATTTGTTTTAATGTTCGATATCTTTTCACTTCTGTATTTTTTTTTTTAATGTCATAAAATATTCTATTTGAGGTGGGCGGTAATGTTACTGCAACTAATTAATGTTTTCCTTAATTTCCGAATCGCTTGCTCGCTGTTTTAAGATTCCATCCAATATATGTTAATCTAATTTGCTGGAGGATTGCACGGATGTCGTTAAGCCAGTATTCATATGGCTCTCGTCCGATGAACTACAGACCAATTTTCCCGTATAATATCAATTTTCTTCGAATAATCCACGGACTCGAACCTCAGCGAAAGTGACTATTTCGCGAGTGAGTGCCTAGACGAAGAATTAAGCCGTACTGTGAAGCCGCAGTTAGGCAGAAGTCGGTACTCCAGCATTCGCTTTTCTGCTCTTGCATTTTGCATATTTTCCTTTAAATTTTTTTCGGTCCTTCATTTTCAAAGGCCCTTGTCGTGCCAACTTGTATATATCGAATTTTTTCTTCTTGTTGTTGTTGGTACATTTTGAGTTGTTCCTCTACCTCCACTGTGATATTTTGTTCATATTTATTTATTTTATCTATTGCAATATCCATTTTTGTTTCTACCTCATGATTTATTTCATTTTTTTTATTTTCATAATCTTTTATTTTTGTAGTAATTTCATCTTTCTCATTTTTCATTGTATTCCTTGAGTCTGATATTATATCATCCAATTTTTTATTCTGTTCTTCAAATCTTGTGTTCATATTTTCCTATAACTTCACAATTTCATCCATTTGGCTCTCTCCTATATCTTGATCTCTGCTTATTTCTTCCTCATCAAGTATTTTATTTTCTTCATTTCTTTTATTTCTTACTTCCATTTTGCGGTTTGCCATTTGTATCTTTCTCGGAATATAAAATATATATAGAAAAAATATAATGAATCAAGAAATTTGATAAAATGCCTCTCAATAACTCTTAATATCATAAGAAATGAAAATTTTCTGCCCCACGTTGGGCGCCATAATTGATCAGAGGATCGGTCTGTACTCGGGTCTGTAGGAGGTGTATGTGGAGCAAGCGGCGCACCCCTCCGAGAAGGCACCGCAAGGCCAAGTCCCGCTTCTCCGCAAGGGGAAAGCCCTGCCAGCTTGGGTGTACAAACAGTCCACTCCGCTGTAAGAAGGCCGCAGCGGGATAGGCGAATGCGCTGGTCAAAGGAAGATAATTGTATGGTCATGCGAGCACATTTCATTGCGATGGACCTTGTCGAAACTCGCAACACCACTTATAGGACCCTCCTTATGGATATATGGAAGGACATCTGCCCTGATCGACCGGTCTATGCCCAATTGCTCTCCAATCGATTACGATGGATCCTTGATAATCAAAAACTGTCAAGAGCTGAGCTGGAGTATATAAAGAATGGTTGTTATCCTGGCAACCTCCAACAAGGGCGAGGGCGAGATCATCTATTGGAATCAGGAGAAGTGGTCTTTACGTTCGGGAGCGGGAGCCTAACGCGGTCTAGAGCTCTTTTATAGGCAACTTGGTGAGGTTCTCGTGAGGAGCAGCGGATAAGAGACCGAAAATTCCACGACTGAAGTATTCGAGGAGCGCCTATGACTTGGTAAGGAAGGTCAACTCTATCCTCTCGCGGCACTCCACAGATGTTATTACTTTTGGAGAACTGGTGGGTGTGGTCTATGCTGGCGCCGTAACTGTCTGCGAATCGATCGGACAGCGGATCGGTTGCCATCAAAACGCGCCAAGAACACCCTCGACGCCTCCTTGGAAACTACGCCTAGAACAAAAAATCACGGCTATGAGAAAGAAAATTGGTGTAATCCACACTAACCTCAGCACTGCATCGCCAACAAGCAAAATGATCAAGTCTGTTAGAAAAGTAGCTTCTGAGTCTCGTATCAAGTGCAGGGACCCCTCCTTCAGGGAAAAGTTAGCTATCGTATCCGACCACCTGAAACAAAAAATTAAGGCATTAGGGAACCTCATTAGAAGGTACAAAGAGAGGGTGAAGCGTTATAGAAATAACAACCTGTACTACAGAAACAGGCGGCAATTCTTTCGTTCCTTAGACGGGGACGATAAAACGGAAACAGACTGCTTGGAACCTAAGGCGGCGCACGAATTCTGGTCTAGCGTGTGGTCCCGCGAAAGTGCACGATGAAAAAGCGTATTGGATAGAGGAGGTACCTCAGAGGATACCCAGATACAGCCCTCGGATATAGGCGAAGTACTTAAAGGCTCGAACAACTGGGCAGCTCCGGGCTCTGACAAACTCCACCATTATTGGTGGAAGTATTTCAATAGTGTGCATGACAAACTAGCACTGTTACTGCAGGAAGCCTTGAATAATCCGGCCTCGGTCCCTGGGTTCTTCACGCAGAGGATCACATATCTCATCCCAAAGGATGGAGACAGAAAAGACCCCAAGAATTATTGACCCATCACCTGTCTCTCATCTATCTATATTAATAAAAGAGGCCAAGATCATGACGTAGCTGCACAGCTCAATAACAAGAACACACAAAAGTTAATAGACAAGCTTGCTAAAGCAAAAACCAGAAGAATATTCCTGCTTAAGTGCAAACAGTATAGATTATGCCCAACATTTTTAAAGCTGAAAACAGATCATATTGTATACGATTGCGGATATCTCACTGACAAATATGAGAAACTAAAAAACAACTTCATCTTCCGGACGATAAACTTGTTGATAACAGACACGACCAAAATAATAAATAGGTTAGAGGGTAAAATCCACACAATACTCGACGAATTCGAAAACATCAAGGGAAAAAATTCGAGAAACATCCTAGAAAGACATGTGAACCATAAATTGAAGTATACAATAGACCAACATAAAACCATTCATGACAGAAAAATCCAGAGGATGATGAGTTCGCGGAAAAGTTGTAAACAGATAAATGGGGGAACAACGAGAATAGTAAACTTAACACAGACAACACTACCTGAATTCGTGACAGAAACACTCAACTTGGGCCCCAAATATGCTATGGAGATAGACAGAGAGAGGGAAGTTCCAGTTTTCGATATAATTGCACAAATAGAGAGTTCAATCGAAGAATTGCCTAGGGAAGATCAAGACCACATCCGAACAAACATAACACAAACTCTCAATACATACAAAAAACAATTGAAGGGTAGATCACAAAAGAAAAATATTGTCAAATCAAACTTCATGAAAACAAAAACATTTTTGAAAAACAACAACGATTTACAGGTTATCAGAGCAGACAAAGGCAATAAAGTAGTAATAATAACCAAGGATGAATATAACAAAAAAATGCAAGAACTCTTAGATGACAAAACAACCTACAAAAGTATGAAACGAGATATGACTGTGACAATGGAAAAGGAGAACAACAAAATAGTCAAAGATTGGTTACAAGAGAAATACATCACAGCACAAGAAGCAAAAACTATGATTGTCCACAACAGTAAAATATCAAAAATGTATGGATTACCAAAAGTCCACAAGGAGAACATACCACTGAGGCCAATAGTCTCATTCATACAATCACCATTGTATAAGTTGTCAAAATATATGGCTAACATCCTTTCAAAGGTAACAAACACTAATCCTTACTATATAAAAAACTCATTTCATCTAAAAGAGTCACTAAAAAACATCAAAATACAAAATAACCACCGATTATACTCATTGGATGTGAAGTCACTTTATACAAACATTCCCATCGACTTGACGAAGCAGGCAATTGAAAAAAATTGGGAAAAAATATCACAGTTCACAAAAATACCCAAAGAAAAATTTATAGAAACTATTCAATTCATCATGAACAACAGCTATTTTCAATACGAAAATAACTTCTACAAACAAATCAAAGGAGTTGCCATGGGTAACCCTGTGTCTAGCCCTGTAGCCCAGTTAGTCATGGAATTAATTGAAGAAAAAATCATGGAACAATATGGAACAACATTCTACAAAAGATATGTAGATGATGGTATAATTATCACAACACCAGACGAAATTACTAAGATCCTACACCATTTCAATAATATCCATGAATCATTAGAATTCACACTGGAGGAGGAAAGTAACAACAGCATAAACTTTCTGGATATGACAATTGTGAGAGGAAATGGAGAGCTTTTGACACGATGGTACAGAAAGGAACAAAATTCCATTCACATCTTGGACTTCAATTCTAATCACCACCAATCCCAGAAAAAGAGTACAGCAATAGGATATATTGACAGAGCGCTAAAGCTGACATCACCAGTACTGCGAGAAAGGACATTAACAGATGTGAAGGAACTATTGTTCACCAACAACTACCCTAAGATTATGGTTCAGAAACTTATAAAACAAAGAACACACAGACTATACAATACGCAAGAAAAAGAAAAATCCACAACTGACAACACTAAACGGATACCCCTACCATTCATCCAGGGTCTGTCACAGAAAATTAACAACATCGTGAAACCTTTTAAGAGAGAACTAGTTCACAAACCGCAAAATCAAATAGGCCAGATTTTCAGTAAGATTAAAGCTTCAACACCAAAAATGAAAAAGTCACAGGTGATATACAGCGTGCCATGCCGAGATTGTGACAAACAATACATAGGTCAGACTTCACAAAGACTTCAAGACCGATTAAACGCACATAAATACACAAAAAACGCGAGCACAGCACTGAACAAACATAAGAAAACACAAAAACACGACTTTAATTACGAGGACACCAAAATTTTAGCAATCGAACCTCAACAAAATAAAAGAGAAATTTTGGAGATGATTCATATTCAAATGGCAGACGAGAACACAGTGAATGACAGATTAGACACTAAAAATCTGAGCCGCATTTATATGCCATTGTTGAAACGATCACCAAATTGAAGAATAAGAACTGACAATCAATGAAGAACGGACTGAATTCGAGATCTATGACATAAAGATGACAGCACCCACTTGACAACATCCAAACAACAAGGAAAACAAATTGTGAGATATTTCGCAATCATTTTTACTTATTTGATTAATGTGTGCAATTTTTAGATTGTGATGTCTTTTTAAATTATATTTACACTGAAGAAGGCGGATGCGCCGAAACGTTTGTAAACATTAAAGAAAATTTTAACTTCAACCTAGATACCCAATGAATAAGTCCTTTACATTAATAAAAGAGGATCTATGGTTTGCTTCAAAATGCTTTATTGTTCAAACGATCGCACCAAATCGGACAATTCTTTTTTGTTGTGTTTATTATTGTTAGGGCAAGGTTTATATAACAGAATATTCCCAAAAAAAATTGTACAGAACAGAAAAAGAGGCATTCCTCTTTCTTACGACCAATCGAGCAATCACGATGAGTTAGTTATTATAATCTACCCTAGAAATAATTTAAATGGCAAAACTAGGTTTGCCGGGTCAGCTAGTCCGTTTATAAAATCCTTACAAGAGTGCTCACAAAATACATAAATATCCACATCAGAAAGCACAACCTAATGACTGAAGAACGGGGAGGCTGTCGGGAGAGGTCCAAGGGATGCAAAGAGCTTCTGGTTATAGACCATGTAGTCACCAAGCAGGCGAGAAAGAAGCTCAGGAATATATCGGTGGCCAGGGTGGACTATAAGAAGTCGTTCGACTCGGTCCGCCATACGTGGCTGCTGAAGGTGCTGGAAATGCATGGAGTGTCCCCCGGGGTGATAGAGCTTCTAAGACACCTCATGAAAACCTGGAGGACGACGCTTTTTGTCCGATCAGGGGACTCTCTGATAAAATCAGGACAAATAAAAATAGCCAGGGGGATATTTCAAGGGGACACGTTAAGCCCCATTTGGTTCTGCTTAGCACTGAACCCTTTGAGCATCATGCCCAAAAATACAAAATATGGATATGTCATCAATAAGAGCAGACAGATCGCTATATCCCATCGATTGTTCATGGATGACTTGAAATTGTATGGAGCTAACTCCGATCCACTGAGAAGGATGCTAGAGTTGGTAGCGGCGTTCAGTGAGTCGATAGGGATGGAGATGGGGGTCGAGAAGTGTGCCGAGCTTGATGTGCGGAGAGGGAGAATTCAGAATGCGGAGGAAGCGGTAGTGCTTATGAATAACACGGAAATTCCTGTTTTGGATGAAGAAGTCCCATATAAATACTTAGGGATAAAACAAGCAGTGGAAATAAAAATCCAGGAAATGAGGAAATCATTTAGGGAGAAGCTATTAACCAGAATTGGTTTGCTCCTCAGAGCCAAACTGAACTCGAAATCCCTCTTTACGGCCATTAATATCTGGGCGATCCCAAGTATGGCGTATTCCTTCGGCGTCATCAACTGTTTTGGATGAAGAAGTCCCATATAAATTCTTAGGGATAAAACAAGCACTGGAAATAAAAACCCAGAAAATAGGGAAATCATTTAGGGAGAAGCTATTAACCAGAATTGATTTGCTCCTCAGAGCCAAACTGAACTCGAAATCCCTCTTTACCGCCATTAATATCTGGGCGATCCCAAGTATGGCGTATTCCTTCGGCGTCATCAACTGGTCGACGACTGAACTTCGCAGTCTAGATAGGGAGGTAAGATCCAGACTTACTAAATATGGTGTACACCACCCCCATTCCTCGACGCTAAGGCTATACACACCTACCAAGACACAGGGGCGGGAGGGGGCGGAGGACATCCATTGGAAGAGCGTGAATGACCTGAGGCAGCATTTCCTGAAAAAGAGCTCACCTCTGTTCAGGGCAATCCGTGAAGCTGACGTTGGATTATCTGCGTTGAAGCAGTCCGAGCCAGAATACCAGGTCCCGGCCTACTGTGTGGAAGAACGCATTGAAGAATGGAGTGCCAAGGCCCTGCACGGCAGATACCCAAGTCACCTAGGGAGTGAAGAAGTAGATAAAGTGGACTCTCTTACTTACCTGCGAGCAGGATACCTGTTTCCGGAAACGGAAGGAAGAATCTTGGCGATCCAAGATCAGGTAGTCCCTACCCGGATGTACATGAAGCATATCGCTGGGCGGGATATCCCATCTGACCGATGTCGAAAATGCTCCCAGGCCGCAGAGTCGATCCAACATGTTACCTCTTCCTGTCCGATACTGGCTAATAGAGACTACCTTGAAAGGCATGATGCGATGGGAAAGATCTACCACCAGCAGATCGCATTGAAACTAGGATTGCTCAAGGAAGAGGTACAGCAACACCTGTATAAACCGAAGTCCCTCCTGGAGAACGAGCGCTACAAGCTGTACTGGGACATGACACTTGTGACGGATGGGGGAGTGGCGCACAATAGACCAGATGTAGCGCTTTTCGACAAACCGGAACAGACGTGTACATTGCTGGATTTCACTGTTCCGGCGGACGACAACTTAGCCAGAGCCTATTCGGAGAAGATCAGTAAATACTCTGACCTGGCCTACCAACTCCGGGACGTGCACAACCTGAACGCCATCAGTATATTGGCATTGATAATCTCGGTAAATGGTCTCGTCGAAAAACACTTACCCGACAACACCGCTACTGCTTAGACCCAATTGTGATATCCAGCTCCCAGAAGCAGGTCTTGTTGAGCACGGCAAGAATGGTTAGGAAACTCCTTCAAGGTCTGTAGCAGTAGCATGCGTCTTGGTGAAACGCCCGGCACATGCAACCATTTTCCCGTTTGATGCGGTGATTTAAAATAACTGGGCAACGATGATCAAAAAAAAGATGTAGACGTCTACAACGGATGACCAGGCCGGTCAGCATGGTGATAAGTGCTGTGGTGAAAACTGCGTCCGCGCTCGGAGAAAAAGCCGCTCAAATAAGTTGTGTTTTTGGGAATTTTTGTAAAGAGTTTGTTTTATTGAAATTAGACGTTTCAAAACTGTTTTGTGTTTGATTTCTAATAATATATATATAATTATGTATGTATGTATATATATATATATATATATATATATGTTTTCAAAAAACACTTCATATACAATAGAGAATATTTGAATATTTTGTGTAAAGTATCACTATCGACTGAGGCTCTAGATCTATTTCTTCACTGAAGGCAAGGAAAAAGATTCTTTTATACAAATATCTTATCTATAGGATGTGACTCAGCACTGCTGACTTTGCAGGCTGCAACATAGTCATATACAATGTTTATGGTTAATCTGGATAAGTTACATTGAATTAATATGGGGTCCGATTACATAATTATATATATATTATTAGAAATTAAACACAAAACAGTTTTGAAACGTCTAATTTCAATAAAACAAACTCTTTACAAAAATTCCCAAAAACACAACTTATTTGAGCGGCTTTTTCTCCGAGCGCGGACGCAGTTTTCACCACAGCACTTATCACCGTTGTAGACGTCTACATCTTTTTTTTGATCATCGTTGCCCAGTTACTAGATATCACTGATTCATCATCTAGGTGGAAAAACTGCTTCGCGACCGGCGGCGGCTCTCGTAAATTCCTATGTTACTAACACGGTCAACCTGACAGAGGTGACGTTCTCGGGAACCTCTTCAGCTGTAGACACATCTGAAAAATAACAACAAAACAGCTACCCCTTCAGGTAGTCAAACAAAAAAAAACTTGACATTGTCAACTTGTCATTCGGTTCTACATCTAACAGGACCTAGAAAACGAGATTATGCATAATCAAATTATTATCAATTATCATTCTGTTCTACCTATAACAGGATCTAGAAACCGAGATGATGCAAAACGAAGTCATTATCAATTATTATTCGGTTTTACCTATAAGAGGACCTAGAAACCGAGATAATGCAAAACCAAATTATTACCGATTATTTTTCGGTTCTACCTATAACAGGACCTAGAAACCAAATTATTATCAATAATTATTCGGTTCTACCGATAACAGGACCTAGAAACCGAGATAATGCAAAACCAAATTATTATCAATTATTATTCGGTTATACCTATAACAAAACTATATAAAAAGTTCGTTAAAAGTCAATGGTCATAGTATTTTAGCTGATTCGAAGAAAATGTTCGCACTGGGTTTCCTCATAAATATATATAGTTTTAAAAGTTTGGCAATAGATCTTTTCAACAATGCTGCAAATCCAATTAAATATTTATTAACATATAAATGTTCACAAGATCATATCGAGCTATTTTTCTCATGTATACGATCTTGCGGAGGCTGGAATAATAATCCTAGCACTCTACAGTTCAGGTGGAGCATACGCAAGCTTCTCTATAGGAATAGTGTAAAACCAAGCATCAACGCCAATTGCCAAAGTAATGAATTCGAAGGTGAAACGATCTTCGAATTCCGGCAAAAAAGTCGTGCAATAATAGATCAAGATTCATCCGAAACGGATAAGGATGATGTTCCTAAATTAATGGGCCTTATCGATAGTGTCGCATTATCATATTTTCGAGATAACGTCTTGTATTATATAACTGGAGGAATCATAAGCAGATTATTACAATCAAACTCCTGTACATACTGTTCAGATTTACTTTTGTCCACTAGGAATTCAGAAGACCACGTATATTGTGTCGATATGAACAAGTACTGTGCGTTTACGAGTTTTGTCAATAGAGGAAAGCTCACCTTCCCATCGCGAGCTGCATTCGAAATTGTGAAATATACTGAAAAAGCATTCAAAGTAGAAATGTCTGTTGGATTTGCCGGATTAAATAATATCAAAAAACGGATAGTTTCTGCTGTACTACAGCAATTTATCCCTCGTCTGGTTACGCTGTTCCAACCTAGACACCCTATTATTACCACAACAGAAGATTTTCATGAAATTCAAATACTACGGTGGTTGGCGAATTCTTATGCGAATATACGACTTCAAAGTAATGCAAAGACAATGACCCTGAATCATTTGGGTCAACGAGCAACTGTTCGTCAGAAATTGCATAATTCTATTCTTTTTTACAACGTATAACATAAGTTTCTGACTTAAATTGACTGAAATTAAACCGTTTCTGTTGTATTTTATTCACGTATGTTTGTATCTTGCTTCCCTTGTTTCTTGTTTGTAAAATATAATATTCCATTGAAATTTCATGCATTATGCATTATTTTCTATTAATTATCCTATGTCATTATTTGATGTGCTAGTATGATGAGCTCTTGCATTTCTGGCATGTCTTTTTGATGATATTGTAACGTTTTCTTCGCTTGATTAAAACGTCCAACTCATTAAAATTATTTGTTTACACTTAATACACATATAACTCACAAACTAACTATTACACTACTATTTATTTCCACTCTTATTCATTTCCACCAGTCGCTTGCACTGTAACTGTACTTGTACTTTCCTACCTGCTCCTCCGCTGGGCTTATATAGGCGCCGGAAACATTCAGGTACCTTCACGGTTATTCTAGACTAGAAGCTCTCGACCGCTCTGGTTCTCGAAAGGTCCGACCGCAAGGGCCGGACTGGTTACACTGTCCCCTCCTTAAGCCTGTTCTGTCCCAGAACAGATTTGGTGAATTCCTCCGAGGACCGTGGCGAAACTTGCACTCATCACCATTCCTACAGTAGCCATTCTGATGGAAGTAGCACCCCACAGTTTTTCCAGGCTCCCTGGCCTGCTTTGGGTTGAAACTGCACACCAGGATCCGTATACCAGTCCCCTGAAATACCACCTCCAGCATGCTTCGCACAACTCGCCAATTTAGCTGGTCCAATTCACAACCGAGCTTGGGAACAGCTAATTTCCTAACCCCAAAGCGTTGAAGGTCTTCTTTCAAGCTATGCAGTGCCGTCCATAGATTCTGATAGGTTGGCTTCTGATAGGAATGTTGCTTTGTGACTAGGTAATAAATGAACCGACCTTCAGCCTTCAATTTCAAAACTTTTCCGATTCTTGGCTGCTGTCGCAATAGTTGTTCCTGACGTCCAAATTTATTTCTGAATACTCTGGCTATTCCTTTGCTCATACGAAGGTCCTCCGTTACGCAATGAGCGAGAGAGTATTCCTCAGACACGGTAAAGAGATCTTGATGTACTTCCTGTGTAACGCCGAACCGTGCAACGCGTGTCTCACCATAACAATCCATTAACTACTGGTAATCGCTGCTACCTTGCATCGGGGCTTCCACAAGACGTACCTCTTCTTTGTCCTGCGCGTACGGGGCTAATCGGTTGAAATGGACAACCTTTGGTTTTCCCCTGGGGAGCTTTCTCATCCGGTAAACTACATCATTTATCCTCTTGATTATTTCATACGGTCCCTCCCACTGTCTCTGCAGCTTTGGTGAAAAACCTTTCCTCCTTTGTGGATTATGTAGCCACACCAGATCTCCAGTAGTGAATCCGCCCTCAATAGCCTTGATGTCGTAGCGCATTTTCATTCGGTCACTTGCTTGCTGCATTTGATTGCGTACCTTGTCATGAATGTAATCCAGCTTGTTCCTTAATTTACTAACGTAGTCCTCCCCAGCTACGTCTTCTCCAGGCTTACATCCAAACTCTAAGTCGCAAGGCAGCCTTATTTCTCGGCCGAACATTATACTGGATGGAGTTTCCTTGGTAGATTCTTGAACCGAAGATCTATATGCCATGGTGAATAGATGTAAATATTCATCCCAATCCCGCTGGTGATCAGAAACTACTTTGGCTAGATGTTTTCCCATGGTCCGATTCATTCGTTCGACCATGCCGTCTGATTGTGGATGAAGAGGTGTAGTCCTTGTTTTATGAATCCCCAATTTGCTGCATACTTATTGGAATAACATCGACTCAAAATTTCGGCCTTGATCACAATGCAGCTCCAGAGGTATTCCAAATCTGCAGAAGAATTCTCTGACCAATTTATCAGCTACCGTATTTGCCTCTTGATTAGGAATACCGTAGGCTTCCACCCATTTCGTGAAATAGTCCATCGCTACCCAAATGTACTTGTTTCCATGGTCTGTTTCGGGAAAGGGGCCAGCGACGTCGATAGCTACTCGTTCCATGGGAGATCCGACGTTATATTGCTTCATTGGTGCTTTTCCTCTACCATAAGGTCCGTTAGCAGCAGCGCAAACCTTGCATCTTCTACACCAATCTTTAACGTCCCTCTTACAATTTGGCCAATAGAATCGCTGCCTGACTTTTTCCAATCTCTTGGTTATCCCGAAATGTCCACCTGAAGTTCCGTTATGTAGTCTGGTCAGAATGTCTGTCACACGGCTCTTCGGCACAATCAACTGAAGTCTCTGCTCAGTTCCATCTTCATTTTCCCAACAACGTTTCAGAAGACCTCCATCAATCTTCAGCGTATCCCATTGTGCCCAATACGACTTTACATTCTGGCTCAGTCTGGATACTTCTTCCCAAGTAGGTCGTCTACCGCTC
Organism: Coccinella septempunctata; assembly: GCF_907165205.1. Classification (NCBI taxonomy): domain Eukaryota; kingdom Metazoa; phylum Arthropoda; class Insecta; order Coleoptera; family Coccinellidae; genus Coccinella; species Coccinella septempunctata. The sequence goes on along the minus strand of NC_058189.1, from coordinate 29,606,509 downwards.
TTTTTCCAACTCAGAATTACTTTCAAGTCGTTATCTTCCTCTTGTGCTCTTTGAATTTCTTCAGGTAGCCAGTCGTCGATTACGGTGGTTCGCCTTAAATCGATCTTTTCTTCCAGGCGCGAACAATGGCTGGAATTCTGGGGACACTCAATGGTTTTATACCATTGTCCACCACAGAGACTCCTTTTATTTTTCCAGCTGTAGCCCTTTCAAATTCTGGAAGATTTTGCTTGAAATGCCTCCTTTGGTTGCAGTTCCAGCACACAGCATCCTTTTTCCTAGCAAGCAATATTCTGCGGACTTTTTCTCTGACAATCTCCTCAACAGATCGATCTGTTTCTTGCTCTTGTCTTACACGAAGGTGTCCCCCGAGGGGTGAACCGGTCATGAAAATGTTGTACACCACAATTCATACAATTCACGCAATTCCTATAATAGCATATAAAACAATTCAGACAATTCAACAATTCACACAATTCAAGAAAATTCATGGCAATTCACGGCAATTCACGGACAATTCAATACAATTCATGGCACTTCAATACAGTTCATGACAATTCAATACAATTCATGACAATTCAATACAATTCATAGTTATGTATTTTTTTTTTTAATATATATTTTGGGAATTTTCTTCACATCACACTATGAGAGGTCTGAAACCACTCAATAATATGTCTTATAGATATAGCCAGATAGTAGTTGAGGCTAGCTTACAGAAATTGCTTCTATCCATGAATATCCTGTACTTCATTGTTTGATGTACTATTAACCTCCCCCCATCAACATAGTTATATAGTTATATAGGCTGATTCAAACAATTTTGAAATTCAACTGAATAAAATGTTGTGAAAACGACCTAATATAGGATAAGAGCATTCCCTTCCATAACGACAATTTTGAAAATTGAGGTATAAAATTGTATGATCCGAAAAAATACTTTCAGGTAAATTTTTTAAAATTCCCTCAGCAAATGGCTCTGGAGTTATTCTGTGCATAAAATCTTTTTGGTCAAAATGGGCAACCCTAATATTGAATACAACAGAGCGTACCCGTTCGTAACGACAATTTTTGTAGGTTTTTCCAAATTGAGTTATAAAATTTTATGAAGCGAAGAAATACAGAAGTATTTCTTCGCTTCCACCTAGAAAGGTGGAATCTTTTGAATCAGTACCTTCTATCAAACGCAAATTGATCGAGTAGTTGAAAAAAATGGTAACTGTGCAAGGTATTAATTTTAAATCATACATCAACATGTCGAGTTATTTTGTGGAATTTTATGAAAGTATGTGAAGTACTACAAAATAATAACACAACTTACCAGGTTTCAGAAACATGGTGCGTTGAAATCAAGATTGGGTTCTCATGAAAGTTGTTCGTTCAATTTATATGGAATAACAAAGAGCTTAGAGAATAAGCATCAAGAGATTCGACACACGTGCTGAAATATCTATGTCTACTTTTTGAGTGCTGAAAACAATTATTTAAATTATTAAGTCATCTTCACTGATTAATCAACTAAAAATATATCCCTCTCCGAATTGCCCAATTCGGTGATCCTTAGTGTGTACCTACATATCTAGGAATTCATTCAACGCGAACCTTAATTATTACATTACTAAAGCTCTATTGATTACAAACGGTATAAGCGAAATATATGATTTATATATTATTTGAAACATTAGACAAATGTTTCAAATAATTTTTATTTTAGACTTGGAGAGACATCTCCAAGCGAGTCTCCAAGTCTTAGATGAACCTCCGAATGATCTTTGTCAGGTTGAGAGGGAAGAAGCTGTGAATATATAATTGACATTATTGCAGTCGATATACCGATATAGACCGACATTTCGAATTAACATCTTCTCAGAAATTATAAAAGTGTTAAAAATGAGGTTGAAATAACCAAAATTATATGATATGCATTGAAGAAAGAACGCCCGTTCTTAACAATGATTTTAATGGGTTATTCCCAACAGAGTAATAAAACGGTTTCAACCAAAGGAATCGTTTCAGGTACCTGCTATTGAACGCAAAGAGATCGGGACCAATATTCACCAATATTGTTGGTGAATAGTCCCTGTACAGGTTAACAATGTGTTTTGATGACTGTTCATGTTGTAAAATTTTATATCGAACCAATTTACTCTATTCTCAAGAATGCACATGTCTCGAGAAAATTTGAAATTTTGAACTTTGAATCCCTCCAGGCCCCCCGTACGGGCTGACAATGAGCTTTGATGATTTTCATTGGTATAAATCAAGGTATGATTTTCCAAGAGAAACTCAAATCCTAAAACGAGCATTAATATCTTTTTCAGAACTGCAAGAATTGTATACTGAACAATACAGTTATCCTTAAAGCGCGGCGTTGACAGATTGTAACTGTGGATGAAAGAAACCTGGCTTCACACCCGTAGGAAATTATTGTGTATCAATAAGAAATAATGAAAACATTAGATGTTGTATAATTCTTACTTGCTCAATCTTCAATCACTTTAATTCAAATCACAGAATACAGAAATTAAACTCGGAGTTTGCACTATTGCGCCGGCATGCGACTATATGAATTCAGCGAATTGTTGAAAACCTTTGCATGTAATTACTCTTGGTGTATGTAAAGTGAAGATGAATAAATAAATATACATGTCTACATGAATATGACTATATACATGACCATATACATGTGCAAACCTCCCTTTCTGCTTCCTAATAGTTGGACAGGTTGGACACCTGTGAATTGCAAGACAGCGAATCGCCCAACAATTAGAAAATGCATTGCAATTCATAACAATTCCAGACAATTCATGAGAATTTTCGAACAATTCACGGAAATTAATAGTTCAGAACAATTCTTTATAATTTACGACGATGGGCAAGTTTCCTAAAACTCCAAAATCGAATTCAAATCATTTATGGAAACCCATTTTCATTAGTTATCCAACACGTAAGAGATTCGCTTCAAAATTCAGATATACACCCTTCGAAACTTAATAAACATTCGATTGTGTAAAAGCGTGTAACGTAGAATGCCCTTACTACAGTCTAGTAATTTTTGTCAATTCGACACCAGTGAAACCGGTCAAGAAAATATAGAATTCCATATCCACCGAAATATCCACATATTACAAAAAAAAAATTCTGAATTCTATACCTTAGAACATATCCATGTTATATAAGAGAGCTATTCTGAAATCACAATTTCCGACCGAATGCAATGTGTTAAAATTCTAAAGAAATAAATTTCCATATATGTATTTGAGTTATAAAAATTCTCAGATTTTGAAATTTAGAAAAATAGCCCATTCTCCACAATTCACGACAATTCTCAACAATTCCTGACAATTCTCAACAATTCCTGACAATTCAAAACAATTCCTGACAATTCACACAATTCTTGGCAATTCACAACAATTCTTGACAATTCACCACAATTCCTGGCAATTCATGACAATTCTCAACAATTCTTGGCAATTCAATTCAATTCATGACAATTCCTGCAATTTGTACACCACAATTCACGACCGGTTCACCCCTCGGTGTCCCCTATGCGACGCTTGCTTCGCTGCTTCGGTTTCCAAAGCCTGGGCTAAGGCATCATCTACGGTTCTAGGGCGTGCTAGTCTCAGGGCTTGTTGTATTTCACAATGCTTTATCCCATCCACGAATGTCTGGATTGATAGCTGTTCCAGGAAGCTATCTGGAGCAGATGGATAAGCCAGCCTGACTAATCTCGCCACATCAGCTTCAAACTCTTGGAGATTTTCCCCTGTTTTCTGCACTCGATTCTTTATTTGTGCATGGTATACTTGTTGTAGATGAGCATCACCATATCTCATCTGAAGTTTCGATGTAAGAACTTCGTAACAGGCTTGTTGACTCTCCGGGATCGTCTGCAGAATGTTGAGTGCCTCTCCTCGTAGAGCTATAATTAATGCCGTGGCTTTTTCGTTGTCGTTCCAATTGTTCACCAGGGCAGCAGCTTCAAACTGTTTTTGATATGTCGACCAGGGTATTTTTCCATCAAAAGTTGGAGGCTTGATCTTCATTCTAATACCTTCGCCGTCATTTTCCGCTTTCGCTGTGCTGTAGGGTGTTGAAGCCAGAAAATCTGTTCTGTTTGACATTCTTTTCAAGGAATCTATCAATTTGGAATGATGTTCAATTATTCCTGCCATTTCTTCAAACTTGCCGTTAACCTTGTCAAACTTTTCATCAACTTCGTCAAATTTTCCACTCACTATATCGAATCTCTCGTCCACTTTATCGAATTTTTCATTTATGGTTTCTAGTTTCTCATCCAATTTATCTGATAGTTGACTCACCACATCGTTACAATTTTCCATAATCTGGTCCATTTTCTCATTCAATTTCTCATCAATTTTCTCATTTAATTTTCTGGAATTTTCTTCCATTTGTTCATTCAACTTACATGAGTTCTCGTCCATTTTCTCATTCAACTTACAAGAATTTTCTTCCATTCTTTCGTTCATCTTACTCAAAAAGTCCATTACCGCTTGAGTCTCCATTGCGTTCTCTAATCTTGTGGTCACTGGCATGAACAAATAACCGAAAATATTATTTAATTCGAGCGATGTTGAACCTCACACGTGACACCAATGTAACGTTTTCTTCGCTTGATTAAAACGTCCAACTCATTAAAATTACTTATTTACACTTAATACACATATAACTCACAAACTAACTACTATTTATTTCCACTCTTATTTATTTCCACCAGTCGCTTGCACTGTAACTGTACTTGTACTTGCCTACCTGCTCCTCCGCTGGGCTTATATAGGCGCCGGAAACATTCAGGTACCTTCGCGGTTATTCTAGACTAGGAGCTCTCGACCGCTCTGGTTCTCGAAAGGTCCGACCGCAAGGGCCGGACTGGTTACAATATGGTGGAATTGGCTGTCAATAATTGAGAGGGATATTAATTGTACGACATTTTACTTTTCTGATTCCTTCCATCCATTCATGAATTTGCATAGTTTTTTATTTCAACGAGAAAAGAGGCTGTGCTATTCATATTGATTTGAAGATGATAAACTGAAAGAGGCATCAACAGATGAGGATGCACATACTTCGAAATTAAAATAATCGTCACTCTTCTTGAGTTCTTTTTGTGTATTGATATTTTTCTGGGAAATATCAGTGAAGAAATAATGGAGAAAAAATGGTGTGATTATGTTGAATGATAAGTGGGAATAAATATCATTCTGGTACTTAATTTGGACTTTCCAATACAATTAAAACGTGATAAAATCATTATCATTGAAAAATATTTACTATATGGAAAAATCGGAATAGAAGTTAAAGGGCACGACGCTCTTACTACGGCCCTGGCAGACAAAAAGGCCCGACACTCTATTGACTATCTCGGCTCGCTCGTAACTACTGCTGTGCGCTTTCCATTTTGAGTATAGTTCAGTGATCGGCACCCGTATCAACTAAAGCCAAAAATCGATGACCATCTATAAAAACTTCGGTTGCACTCGCCGATTTTCCTACCGTCGTACAAAAATTTACTTTGCGTTTTTCAATAGCAGCTTTAGTGAAACAATTGGAGACGTTATGTCCTTTTTCAGCACAAAAAGCGCAGATTTCTGTATTTTTTCTATTTGAATTTTCGCCCTGAGTGAATCGATCGTTTGTTTTATCGTATGATAGTTTCTGCCTTTTAGCCCTGCAATTAACTTGTACATGGCCTAACTTACCACATTGAAAACACCTCCTAGGTGACCTACTAGAACTGGAAACATTCCTGTCCATCACGGTCTATTTTCTTTTCATAAATAACGGACCCGCAGTATCAGTCATTTTTTGGTTTAGATCATCATTGCGCAGCGGTTTTGAAAAGGAAGATAAAAAGATTAGAAGTTCGGAAATCTTTTGACAGTTCGCATTCATGCAAGCATTGCGAACCCCTAATTCGGTAATTCCATAAACAATCAATTCTACTAAATCATTTTCGGTCCAACTAGCTCGGAGATTCTTAAGCAATGCTGACTTTTCATGAACGTACGTTTCGTAAGTATTTACAAGAGAGCTATCGAATTTCGATGCATCTTCAAGCAATTGACCAAGATTTCTTTTTGGTGGAAAGGCTTCTGTGAATTCTTTGCGAAACGTAGCCCAATCTCTCCAATCCGGATACCATCACCTTTTTGCATCACCCAGCATAAATCGTCCAATCCTAGCTAACGTTTGCACATCGGACAATCCCAATTCATGTTTAATAGTTTCTACATCGCTTACCCACTTGGTCGTGACTGTGACTGCAATGCCTTCACCAATTCCACCAATATAGAAGATGCACTCACTGACTCATTATTCGGAGTTTCCATGGTTCCAAAGAGACTCGCCACTTCTGCTTTGAACGTGTTACCTTTATAAATTCACTACAGCTATGAAAACTCACGACCAAAAATTGATGAACGAAAATTAATCACTAGCACAGCCAAGTTCAAAAATCCGATTGTTACGTGTCCACAACACTTCAGTCCACTGTTAGCTAGGGCTGTATCCCACTTCTGATATAAGAAATTGAACACAAAACAGTTTTGAAACGTCTAATTTCAATGAAGCAAACTCTCTACAAAAATTCCCAAAAACACAACTTATTTGAGCGGCTTGTTCTCCGAACGCGGACGCAGTTTTCACCACAGCACTTATCACCATGCTGACCGGCCTGGTCATCCGTTGTAGACTTCTACATCTTTTTTTTATCATCGTTGCCCAGTTACCAGATATCACTGATTCATCATCTAGGTGAAAAAAATGCTTCGCGACCGGCGGCGGCTCTCGTAAATTCCTATGTTTCTAACAATATATACAGGATGTTCCGTAAAAACCACGTCAGACGAAAACGGAAAGTAGTTCGGAATGTGCTCTACCTGATGTGAGAAAATCGTTTATATGAAAGTCTCACAGTTTTCGAGATATTTGATGTTTTGTGAAAATGTTGAATTTTTTCACTTAAAATGCTTTCTCTATTGCGGAAGCTACAATTAAATACTTTTCGAAACAGTTTTTTTCCGTAAATTTTGTTGAATGGTTACTTCAATTTATTAAATGAAAAATACCACAAAATATTATACAGGGATTCTAAAAAAAAAAATTAAAATTCATGTTCTGAAGGAAGTGTTTTTTTGTGCTCAATTCTATCTGACATGATTTGAAAAAAGACACTAGATCTTTTCTGCATATTACGTTGAGAAGTTGCCCATTTTATGAGGATTCCGAAAAAGTAAAATACAGGTGATAACCTTCTTCACGAAAAAAGATATTTGAATGTTTATCGAAAATGGAGCATTTCTGTGAAAAACTGATTTTGTCACCTTTTCCACAAATTCTTTCATTTTGCAGATTCTGCTGTAACATATTGAATAATTCTCTTGAAAAATGTCAGTTAGTCCTTAAATTACTTATAAAATGAAATTATTCATTAATTGCAATGATATAACATAATAACGCACAGGACCTTCAACATCAACAAATCTATTGTAAAGAAACTTTATGAAAATATCAATAATAAAAATTCAGGATTCTTATTAGAGCAAATGCTCAAAATGACCACCCCCTTCGACAATACATGTCCTGCATCTATTGAGAAATTACCTTTTCAAACCATACAAACTTCTCCTCGCTATTTTGGCTGCTGAAATACAAATGCAATCCCTAAGTTGTGCTTCATCTCATATGGGACTCGAATGAATTCCATTTTTTTTTTTTAACCCCAGTAGAATAAATCCAGAGGATTTAAGTCTGGTGAACGGGGTGGCCACAAAATTTCACCGCCCCTTCCGATCCACCGGTGAGGATATGTTTGGTTTAAATATTCCCTAACATGACGACTGTAGTGTGCTGGGCACCCGTCGTGTCGAGTGTCGAGTGAGATCTTGACAAAAGCAGACCTATTCATAGCGCTGTAAAAGTGAAAGTTGAAGAGAAAGTCGAAGTGAAAGTTCCCACTAGGGAAGCTACAAAATATTTGATTCCGTCTGTGAAGTTTGTGTAGGTTCTATACGTGTATGTGTTTTCGGAATTTTAATTCGTTAAAATTTTCAAAATCTGTGTTCATCTGCCAGAGTCCAGATCTGTCTAGAAGGTTGGTTCTGCAGAAAGCATCAGGTGAGCTTATTCTTCGTATCTATTTCCTGATTTTTCTCATAGCGTAGAAAATTTTTGATGAGTCGTTTTGTTTTTATGCATGAGATATATTTTTCTTTTTTGTCTTGAAAAATTTCATTTCAAATTGCTTTCAGTAGCATGGTAATTGTAAATTAGATTTTAAAATGTCTTACCATTCGGACTGCGATTCCGTAATGGAAGAAGACGCGTTAGCAATCGCTAATGTCGTGTCCGAACATGATATTTTGAGCGAGGAGAACGCAAGTTCAAAAGCGAGGGTGAATGAGCTAGATAGATGCGTATCTAGCTTAGTGGCTGAGATTCAAAATCTCAGGGAGAGGCTCAAGTTGCAGGAGGGAAATAAGGAAAGTCCTTACTCAACAGCACTCAAACAGAACATTGTTTCCAAAAATGTCCAGGAAGTGACCTTCATGTCCAGGAAGTGACCTTCAATGTCCAGGAAGTGACCTGTTCAAAAACAGAAGATGGAGGTGGTCAAAACCGCTCAAAACAAAATTTCCCCACCCGCCAAAAGAGTGAGGAAAGATAGCTCCTCGTCCAATGAAGACTCGAACAAAAAAAGAGTCTTAGAAACCCCAGCCCCACAGAAAACCACTCCAGTGGAGGAGAGAAAAGAAAAAATCCCCTCAGTCACCTTGAGAGGTACGTCAGAATGGACGTCAATTTCAAACGCGTTAATGCGTAACAGCATTAATTATAGCAGAGCGACAACTGTGAAGGACGGATTTAGGATCGTCTCACAAACCCCACAAGATCACCGAAGGATGACTGAATTCCTCCAAAAAATCAACAGAGAGTTCTACACTCTTCAACGAGAGGAGGGGAAAAAAATTTACGCGGTAGTGAGATACCTACCGATAGATGCAGACATTCCTACGATCCCTGATGACCTCAAGAATCAAGGAATCGTTGATGCCGAGGTCATAAGGATGACCTCGAACATTACTAAGAAGCCAATGCCCTTATTACTGGTGAAAACTCAGAATAAGGGCATCTTCGAAATCAAGAGGCTGTACAACATGAGTTGTGTTGTCGTACCAAAAAAAAGGACAGCAGGGCCTGGACAGTGCTATCGTTGTCAACTGTATGGACATGCCCAAAGCAAATGCACATTCCCATGGAGGTGCTGCGACCTTTCGTCACACCAAAACGCAAGAAATACCCGGGCTGCCAAGCGAGGGTATCCACGGCTCATCCAGTGAAGATGGGGTGGGTTCAATGTTAGGAACCGATAAAAGAGAAGTAGGGCGCCAGGTAGATTTCTCTCCCCAGTAAATACCCTTAGGAACACCAACAACCCCAAATCAACCAAACAAGTTGTACTGAAGAACGATTTATTCGGGCAGCAAAGAAAATACACGGGCCTACTTGTATGGCTATAGTTGTATTGAACGTCAAGGGGGGGTGTGTGGTGACTAATAGTAACCGTAATACTTCAAAAGGATGGCACAGAATATCAACGTCACCAGAATGGCGTACTCTAATTAAATTAATCTATATCTCATTCCACAAGCAATAGAATACGATAATAATAGCAGACTAGATTTTCATATCGTTCCTATATTATATGTTGTGAAAGGGTATATCAGTCACCAAGAACCTCAGTTTTTATACAATTTATTCAATTAGCTACGTTTCGAGACTTTTAGTCTCTTCCTCAGGCTATGAATATTAGATAAATAGACTTTTTCCTTTGAAACATTGTTCAAAATCGTGGTTGTCAATAAATAATATAATAAACATCTCTGGGGGACAACAATCTCTTTAACGTATATCAATATCGGGTTCATAAATTCATTTCCATTTATGGTAAGAAGAGACTAAACATCTCGAAACGTAGCTAATTATGACTTTAGCCTTGCGGCTTTCACACTCCTCTCCAGAGGAAAATTCACTTATCCCAGATATCTCAGATATCAAAAGGATTAAGCTCTGTTGGAGCCCTTTCCAGGTTTTCGGGCTCGTGGTGGTGGTCGGGTTCGGGTCGCTCCTCGGCTCCCTGATGTAGGTTGGATTCCTGCTCCACCCGCACTTCCTGTCGGAGCAGACGGTGTTCCTCTAAATTTCCCATGTACTTGCGAACAGTTCTCGCCGTTCCCAGCAGTACCGCCTTCTGCATGACTCTATAGATATTTTCGTCCAGCTGAAGTTTCCTCAAGTTCTCTAGTAGTTTCTTCGGTATCAGGCCTTTACCTGTAGATGATATGACAAAGAAAGATATGAAAGATGTCAAAACCATTCCTGGTTTTGACATCTTTCAGCTTCCACTGTCTTCTGGTTTGCTCCTCGATATCTCTGTACTTTGAAATTTTTTCAGTGTGCCTATCTAGAAGATTGTTATTATTTGGAATCGCCACATCGATGAATAGTGCTCTGTCCTCATCCTTATTGAGCAATATGAGGTCTGGTCTATTGTGGGTTATTTTCCGGTCTGTGAGAACCGTGCGATCCCAGTATAGCTTGTGATGTTCATTTTCCAATACAGCATCCGGATGGTAATTGTAATAAGGAACCTTTTTCGAACTTAGAAGTTGGTGTTTGAGTGCCAATTCTTGGTGAAGAATCTTGGCAACGGCATCATGTCTATTTTTGTACTCCGTGCCCGCGAACTTCTGACATCCCCCGGTGATGTGCTGGATAGTTCCATGTGACGCACAGCCATAACGACAGCTATCGTCCGCCACTGAGGCATCCTTGGCGATATATTTCATCTAGTTCCTTGTTGGAATCACCTGATCCTGGATGGCGAGCATGAAGCCCTCTGTCTCAGGAAACAACCTTCCGGAAGTCAACCAGTAGTTCGACGCAGATATGTCGACGTTATCAAGGTTGACCTCGTTCTGGTGCCTTCCATGCAAAGGTTTGCCAATCAGTTTCTGCATTATACTTTCTGCAGAGTGTTCGACGGTTTCCAAGTGATCCTGTTGTAGCTTTAACGGTGTAGAACTATCAGCAACACAAACTACTCGATGGAGTTCTGACGAAGCAGCCTTGCTCAGGAAATATTTTCGAAGTCCTTCAATTTCCTGGGTCATACGGTTGGACAAATCAACAATTCCTCTACCCCCAAAATGTCGTGGCAGCTCGGTCCGTTCTATTGAGCTTTTGGGGTGATGTTTATTGTGTTTAGTCAGCATCGACCTTATTTTTCTCTGTCAGGCTGCTAAATCGGTGGTGGTCCAAGAGATGATACCGAATGAGTAGCTCAGCGCCGATCAAGCTTAGGTATTGATAGCTTTTATCAGATTCTTGATGTTAAGGCCAGTTCTCATTATCCTTCTCAATCTTCGGGTGGGGTGAACTCCTCCGTTAGTTCTTTCTTCATCTGGCTCTGATTGATTTTTCTTGCCTGTTTTATGCCCAGATACTTGTATGTGTCTCCTTTCTTCCAATTTCTGCACCTTCCTTGATTTTGAACGTACCATCTTTTATTTTTCCTCTCGTTATGTTCAGAAGTCGATATTTTTCTAGTCCAAACTTCATTTTGATGTCTTCCGAAAATCCTTCCACCATTTTCAGCATCAGTTGCATTTGCCTCTTGGTAGATGCGAAGAGTTTCAAATCTTCCATGTAAAGGAGATGATTCAGTTTCATCATAATTCTACTGCCGCTTTTGATGGCAAATCCGTAGTCCGTAGAGTTCAATCTATGAGACAAGCGATTCAGGGCCATGCAGAACCACAGAGGGCTCAGCGAATCCCCTTGGAAAATTCCGCGTCTTATTGGAATAGGTCCTGTTGTAATGGAGCCATCTGTTGCTTTCTTTTGAAGACTAGTACGCCAGGTTGACATGGCGTTTTTCAGGAACTTAACAATATTAGTATCCACCTTGTAAATGTTCAAGATAGTCAAGAGCCATTCGTGAGGTATGGCATCGAATAATAATAATTATTATTATTAATAATATACAGAAGAGTTGAGATCGTAATCTATAAACTCATATAAAAAATAAAATTAATTCGAGTTGACATTGTGGAAAAGAAAAACAAGAGATTAATGGAATGTACACAACACACACACATAAAATTTCACAGTAGTCTCACGAAGAAACACTGGCGAACCATCTGTCCATAGCACTCTTGAAGCCATTCACAGAGCGGGCGTTCACTGCTGCTGTCGGAAGGCTATTCCAGGAATTAAAAACCCTGTTAGGGAGGAAGAACTCTCTGCTGGTGGACCGGAACCTCTCCTTCGTCAGCTTGAAGTTGTGGCCACGCAGACGAGTGTTAGCATTAAGGCAAAAGAGATGGAACACATTAACGTTGAACAAGCCGTGAAGGGCTCTATAAGTTGTGATCAGGTCACCCCCCAGACGACGGGTAGCAAATGGAGTGAGGTGCATTAAAGAAAGCCTTTCCTCGTGAGTGAGCCTTCTCCTACCATAGGGAATCCTAGTAAATCTTCGTTGGATGTATTCCAGATGATTCACATCACAGGCCAGCACCGGGGCCAAACTGAACCAGCATATTCGAGGATGGGCCGAATATATGTGGTGAAGAGTACGCTGCAAGCGCAAGGATCACAACGGCCAAAAGTCTTCTGTAGGAGAAACGACATTCTCTTAGCTTTGTTGGAGGCAGCAGCTATATGCTCAGACCAGGACAGATTCTCAGTGACAATGACCCCCAGATCTGACTGAGATGCAACAGATTTAATAGCATGATGGGATAATTAGTAGGAGTGTTTCGGATTATGTTTTCTCATATGACGCACTGTGCATTTATCCAAATTGAGTGGGAGCTGCCAAGTGATGGACCACCTCCATACAGCATCCAGATCACCTTGCAGTACTGATCCTAATAATGGATTGCCATAAATTTTCACGTCATCGGCAAAAAGAGCGCCAGATGACTTTACCTTAGCAGGCAGATCTGACGTGAAGAGTAAAAA